>NC_081412.1:670750627-671053516 GCF_030272615.1 Cryptomeria japonica
AGGGAAAAAGGGTATTGTTGGTTCTGGACAATATCTCAGAAGAAAGCATAGACGAAGTGACCTATTATCTTAAGGCAGAGTTGGGAGAAGACAGCTGCATCCTTTTGAGCAGTCGGAGTGTAGATGTTCTCGAAAAGTATTTCAAGATAGATAAGCAGTCATGCTTGCGCGTACCAGCGCTTGAAGAGGAGGAAGCCATAGGTATCTTGTTGGAAAGGATATGTGTAGAAGTATCAATGTTGGGGGCAGAGGACAAAGCTTTTGCTGTCAAGTGTGCAAAAAGATGCTCGTTCAAAGAGATCGGTGCGAGAGATGGAACGTTCCATCCGCTAGCATTAAAAGCTTTTGGCGGCCACCTCTTCAGTAAATATGGCCCGCATTTGTCAAAGTGGGTTGCTGAGATAGAAGGCTGGGTAGACCGACGCGGTTATGGTTTGGATGATTTGTTCGATTTGCTAGGGAAAGCTTTTGACAACATGCGTCCTGAATATCGCACCATTTTCATGCTTCTCACCCTTTATATGCCGCCTAATATGTCTCTTCACAAAGTCACTGTGTGGCTGGCAATGATTCTCAACAAAGAGATCTGGTTTATTGAGAAAGCAGTGAGTTTGAATAGTTTCTTGTTTGAATATTTTCTTTTAAGACTTTTAGTTTATGATCTGGGTGTTTTTAACTGAAAAACCGCTGAAGACTTAATTTATACATGGGTTCAGGTTGAGGACCTATGTAAGAAGGCTTTTATTGAAGAAACTGGACTTGAAATTCGTATACACGACCTATATGTTGAATTCGCACAAAGCAAAGCAAATGAAATGAGGAGATGGCTGTGGTGGAAAGGTGGCCCACGTAGTATACGTGGGTTAATATCAGAAGAAAATGCAGGGTTTGAATTGGCTAAGTTGGAGCAGTGCATGCATCAAAGACTGTCCCAGATCGCCCCACACGACCTTCAAAATCTGTTGGTGCTTCAGCTTGTAGGTGTGCAGAATATGAGCAAACTTGCTTTGGGTGGGATGGGCCGTCTCAGAAGTATTACACTCCATAATTGCAAAGATCTGAAAACGCTTGAAGGTTTTCAAAAATTGCAACAGCTCGCGTGGCTTCAGATAAGCGAAGTAAATACAATGTTTGAACTTCCCGAGCTAAGCAGCCTCAAAAGATTACAACATCTACAGATCAATTTTGCAGGCAGCCGGGTGCTCAATCAGCTGGGAGATCTTACCGGTTGTGGTTTTCTGAGAGAGATTAATGTTTATTGTCGATCCCTATATGAATTTCCGTGGTTGAAAGGTTTGCGGTATTTGGAGAAAGTGGAATTTAGTGTTTGTGGTAAAGTGAAGGGTCCCCTCGACTGTACAGAATGAGTGGATCTTCAAAGTATTGTCACCCGCAGTCGCTTTTCGTCGGAATTGTCAGAGCCCGTCATTGGGTGTAGGAGAATATCCAAAACTGTATTGTGGGATCGTGATGCGGTGAAGGCATGTCCAGATTTAGATGCAGTGAAGGCATGTCCAGATATAGATGCCCAGATAGAGTCGTTTGTTACATCAAATGACGTTCCAGTGCTTAAAAGTTTAGAATCTTGTGAGGGACTGAAAAATCTTCAACAATGGAATTTGATAAATGTAAAGGAGCTTCCGTGTTTTAGACTTCTATCAAATTTAACTGTGCTCAAACTTGGCAAGTGTCCTATAAGAGAGCCCCCGGATCTAACATGTTGTCTCTTCTTGGAGGATGTTTGGTTTTCCACACTAGAAAATTTACAAAGCTTTCCCAACTTCTCACCACTGAGGAAATTAAAGAAGTTAGGATTATATAATTACCGGAGGGTTGAAGATCCTCCTGATGTTAGTGGCTGCTATGAATTACAGGTATTCCATCTGGTCTATAACGACAGTTTGAAAGGACTTCCCAATATGGGAGAGTCCCCACAATTAGAGGAAATCAAACTGAGTTGGTATTCTGAGAGTGAGGCCATTTCCCCCGCTGCTGAAGACGATCTTCAACCTTACGTGGATCTTGAATCTCGTCTGGAGCACTTTGAAGACGAAACCTTCTCGAACTTAAGTGATGTAGGCGCACCAGAAGCATTGAAAGAGTGGGAGTGGTTGAAGGGCAAGGCCATTATGAGAATAAGGTATGTCCGTGGAGGGAAGATATATTATTGTATAACGGCTCCGTACGATTCTGACGAGAGAAGCCAGTTTGTGGGAAACGTGAGGGTTTTAGAAACGTCAAGAGGCCTATCTCATGGAGGCTTCGTTCGCAATCTTCTATCTGATATTACGCCTGTTTTTATTTTGTGTCTTATTACAATACTTGGGAGTAGTTTGTTTCTTGTTTGGGAGTTAATAGCTATTTACAAAGACCTGCAAAGTGGAAATTTTACTTCTCTCAATAGATTTTCTCCAATCAAAGTGGCCCATGCTTGAACTCTCTGCTTTTGTGGAAGCGAGAGACAGAACCCGTACAAATCCCAATCTCAAAATTTTACCCTTGTTCTTCCAGATTTCACCGGATACTCTTAAAAACATTTCGGCAGACGACGAAAAGTGGAAAAGTTGGAGAAATCCGAGGAAAAGCGAGCCGAATGGCACCAATCTTTGAATGCACTACGGCGAATTAACGGGTTGAAGTTGTCAAGGGATACGCTCAGCAGCGAGAACTCGGTTTAAAGAAATTTTCTCATCAGTAATCAAAATGACTACCATTAGAGCAGTATTGGGATTGGTTGCAATCTAGGATCTTGAGCTTGAACAACTGGATGTGAAGACGACATTTCTCCATGCGAACCTTAATGAGAAATTGTTTATGCATCAGCCTGAAGGATTTTTTTAAAAAGGGTCAGGAACACCTCTATTGCAGATTGAAACAGAGTTTATATGGGTTTAAGCAAGCCCCACGTCAGTGGTATCTTAAATTTGACAAATTTATGATTGATCACAAGTTTACTCGTTGTGAGTCTGATCCTTGTATCTATTTTAAAAGGCTTCCCAATGGCGAATTTGTCACACTTCTCCTTTATGTGGATGATATGCTAGTGGCTGGCATAAGCATGAAGATTGTTCGTGAGCTTAAAACTCACTTAGCTAACGAGCTTGCCATGAAAGATTTAGGGGCAGCGAAGAAAATTCTTGGGATGACTATTTTTAGAGATAGGAAAAAGAGAGAACTCAAACTATCTCAGGAAGACTACATTAAAAAAGTATTGGACAGATTTGGCGGATGCTAAGTTTGTGTACGTCCCCTTGGCCTCTCATTTTCAGTTGTCTTCTCAATTGTGTCCAAAAACACAAGAAGATAAGGAGTTTATGAACAAAATTCCATACAAATCTGTAGTTGGAAGTCTTATGTATGCTATGGTGTCTGCTTGTCCGGATATTGCTGATGCCGTGGGAGTGGTGAGCAGATTTATATCTAATCTGGAAAAATCACATTGGGAGGCGGTCAAGTATATTTTGTGGTATCTTAAGGATACTTCAAATCTTTGCTTATGGTTTGGGAAGGGCAAGGCAATTTTGCAAGGGTTTACTGATTCTGATTTTGCTGAAGATTTAGACAAAAGAAAGTCTACTTTAGGTTATGCTTTCACATTTGTTGGGGCAGCAATTAGTTGAGCTTCTAAATTGCAGCATATAGTTGCTCAATCAACTGCAGAGGCTGAAGACATAGCTCTTTTTGAGCGAGCAAAGGAGATGGTATGGTTGCAACTCTCGTTCAACGAGTAAGGTTTGAAGCAATCAGATTTTGCTTTGTTTTGTGATAATAGCAGTGCCATCTTTATGACTAAGCATCAAACATCTCAGCCTCGGTCAAAGCATGTTGATGTTTGTAGTCATTATGTTTGTCACATGGTTGAAGAAGGCAAGTTTCGTGTAGATAAGATTTACATCGAAAAGAACCCAGCTGATGTGCTCACTAAAGTTGTTAAGTGGGAGAAGTTCAATTTTTGTCGAGCTTCTCTCGGCCTTTCCAATCTCTGATAGCAGGATTGAGTGGGGGAATCTACTTGTTGCAGCAGTTCGTTGGCCTTCAAGTGGGAGATTGTTGGAAATGAACTCTAACGAACTCCTGCCATTTTACTGCCAAAACCTTTGGCTCTTCATCTTCTGTTTGTAAAGCTCTTTAAGAGTTGGTTGAATATCATTTGTTATGTTGATTCTGAAGCTACTTGCAACTGTGTATGAACAAACTAGAATTGGTCATCAATAAAATTGATTCCCTTGCTTTAAGTGTGGACGTAGGCAGTCTGCTGAACCATGATAAATTTGTGTGTTTTATTTGTCTTTGTCTGTGAATTCATTATTCTATTTTTCTGCTCTTCTAATTCGTTTCTAAATCCTAACAATTGGTATCAGAGCTATGGTGATATGTTGAGCAGAGATGGGATTTGATTGGATAGTTGATCTTGGATATGGGTGCCCTTACTTTGTGTTTGATCCTGGAGCTGGGTGTTTTTATGTTATCAACAAACAGGTTGAAGTTTCAGATGATAAGGCTGAATCAGATGATGTAGCCAAATCAGTCATCGAAAAATTTCTTGATAGTCTAGATTCAGTAGAGAGTGATGTCCAAGTGGAGGATGAAACCAAACGTCATTGGTGGGATGGATGGAAAAAGGAGGAGACTTTGGCTCAAGAAGAAGAGGGTTTGTTGTATTCGCTGTTTGAAGAAGAGACTGGTTTGTTTCCCTTCCAAGATGAGGAGGATGCCTCCCAAGGTGAGGAGGATGTAGTCTCAAATCTAGTGAATGAGGATGACCCTGAAGAAGAACATGCAGATTGCAAAAGTGGAGGTAGAGGGATGCATTAATTAGTGCACAAGTTGGGTATGCTTATCGAAGCAAACCTGATGCTACTGCATATGGTGGTGGATATGATGGTGCAACTGTCTTTGCATGGAAATGATCTGTAGAGGGAGCTGTTGAGGATGCAAGAGGAAGTGAAGATGATACAGTTTGTCTCATTGGTGATTGGCCGGTTGAGGTAGAGCTAGGGCAAGTGAAAGAGATTGTGAATATGTGATCGGGAAATGAGGAGGAAAATCAGGGTGATGCTATTTCTGATCATGAATTTATAGATGATTTTGCATTTGTAACAGTTGTAAGAGAAGTTGTTCGACTGTTAGAATTTATTAAATCCGATTTGATTTGGAGAAGGTTAGTTCGCAGTGTTCGTGAACAAGACTTCGCAAAATTAAAGTTTTACCAACTGATTGTAGTATGAGCTTTGGAATGGAGATGCAGGGAATGTTACAGGCTGTGACGATTGGACTTCACGGGGGAGATTGTTGGGTATATGAAGCCCAACAGTCACATGGTTGTTTGTCTTCCCCAGAAGACTCTTCATTTCATATTTGAGATGTCTTTATAAATGACTGAGTGCAGTCATGTATGACTGTAGAATTGGATATTGGTTAATAAGAATTCTCCCTGCATTTTTGGTGGACGTAGCTACTTAGCGGTGAACCACGTTAAACTTTGTGTTGTGTGTTTTCTTTTATGTTGTTTTGTTTTCACTTCTCTGCTCTTTTAATCTTAACACATTGAAGGTGAAGGTGATGATGAAGTGATGTTCAAAGATGAAATTGTGAATCAAATTTGGCATATAATAACACCCTCACCACGGTATAATGTGCCCGGGCAAGCACGAATGTGCCAGGTAAAAACACCTCACTACCTTGTTTTGCTTTTATCACGCATATATTTAGAGGCTAATGTTTATATTATATTTATGGGTTGCAGGAGGTTGAGGATTTCTTCAACACTGTTCATTCCGACAAAAGGGAAATCTGTAGTGCAGGATTGCATGGAATACCGGGGCAGGGGAAAACTTCACTTGGAAAGGCTTTTTGTAACTTCAAATTAGGGGATTTTGAGGGCAAAGTATGCCATCTGGAATTTTCTAGAGGCGATTCATTTGAGAAAATTAAAGTTGCCCTGCAATATCTCACTTGCTATCCTAAGTCGCATCTCCAAGAACTGATAGACCAAGATCAGGTGACGAATTTCACGTCTTTTAATTTTGTTTACGGGATGTTCTTCCTTTCCATAGTAATGTATTTACGTCTTCTGAATTTTCTAATAAGACGTTTGAGTGTTCTGCATTTTCCAATATAACTTACAGGCACAAGTTGAGTCATATAGAAGAGCGAAGGGAAAAAGGGTATTGTTGGATCTGGACAATATCTTAGAAGAAAGCATAGACGAAGTGACCTATTATCTTAAGGCAGAGTTGGGAGAAGACAGCTGCATCCTTTTGAGCAGTCGGAGTGTAGATGTTCTCGAAAAGTATTTCAAGATAGATAAGCAGTCATGCTTGCGCGTACCAGCGCTTGAAGAGGAGGAATCCATAAGTATCTTGTTGGAAAGGAAATGTGTAGAAGTATCAATGTTGGGGGCAGAGGACAAAGCTTTTGCTGTCAAGTGTGCAAAAAGATGGTCGTTTTAAAGAGATCAGTCCGAGAGATGGAACATTCCATCCACTTGTATTAAAAGCTTTTGGCGGCCACCTGTTTAGTAAATATGGTCCGCATTTGTCAAAGTGGGTTGCTGAGATAGAAGGTTGGGTAGACCGACGGAGGTATATACACAGTGTCTTAGTGTTGTTTTAGTACTTGGTTTATGTATTCAACTTTGTTGTATCCATGGTTGTTCTCGACGTGTGGTCCTAGAATTTCTAGTCTTCTAAATTTATATAACAATTAATAAATAAATGATTGAATTTTTGTCAAAGATGAATTTTTATATGAATAAGAGAATCTATAAATGTTATATTAACTAGCATCTTTATATTTTATAAACATTTAAAAATTAATTTCATATAGTTAATATTTATTAGAATTTATGGATAAAAAAAATATTTATTAGAATTTAGTCTTATTTTAAGTCTGGATTTTAGAAAAATAATTTTTAGAGTCAAAATGATTTGCATGCAATAAATAAATAGAAGTTTCTTTTAAATCTAGATTTGAAAAATATATATATATATATTACATTTTACATTTAATAAATAACAATATGTTTCTTTTATAATTTAGATTTGTTTCTTTTAAATCTAGATTTAATTTTTTTTCATATTTAATAAATAATAATAATAATAGAAAGTTGCTTTTTAATTTAGATTTTACTCTTGAACTTATTTTTAAATTATCGTTGTCTAGTCATTATTATAAATAATAAAAATAATAAAAAGTTTCATTTTAATTCATTACATAGAAAAAAAAAAGGGTGGGTGTCTCTTAGCCTAAAAATTCTAAAAAATTTCATTGAAAAGTGTGATGTATTTTTTTTTCTTTATATAAAATATCATGACTATCCAATATAAGTATGCCATTTAGACAATTATTATTGTTATGTGGAAAAATATTATTCTTATGTATATAATTGTTGGAGTGACAAAGTATAAATATTTGAATACTTCATATTATATGCTCATCCTACCACAAATATAAAAGATGAGTGTAGTAAATACTTTGTATTTTATAATGAAATGTGAAAAGTTGTCAAACAATTTTATGACTATTTAAAGTAGAATAGAAGTTATATAATTTGAAATAATAATGTGTTTCTTTTATAACAATAAATAGTATTTTTTTGTTCAATTATTAGATCATTTGTGTTAGATATAAAGATCACAGATACCAAGATTTATGTTTACTCAAAGATATTGAAATCATTTAGGTTTTATATAAGTTATATTTTATGCCGAAGGCATTTCCTATATGAACTCAATCCACTAACTTACATGATCGATGGTCCACATTTATGGAGAGACTTGTAGGATGATTGCAGTATCTATAGCCATTGGATCATTTCAATTATAAATTTTTAAATTGATATTAAGTATTGTAAATAAGTATTATTGCTCTAATAAATATGATAAAATGATAAAAAATTGTACACAAAACAAAAATCTTAAATTTACTATTAATTTAAAAATATTTCTTTATGTTCATATTAAAAAAATGAAGATAATATTTAAAATATTCTAAAACAAAATTTTTTTATAATATCATCTTTAAAAAATATCTAACGAATATTATAAATTAAAATACTATACTATGTTTACTTATAATTTTAATTTTTTTGTTACCTACATGATGATGTTCAAAGATAGGAAGAGATGATTAACTAGCTCTTTGCACATATGAATGTGGCCATTAAGAAGATCAATTAGTTGGAGGTGACGATGGAGGTTGAGGCTACGACCAACGCTTGGGTGGTGATTTGGATATGGAAAAGTTTGGAAAATTGATAGTGATCTTGTTGGTATGATGGGGTAGTGGGATACAATGGGTATAAAGGGTTGATGATATGGACTCTAGGAACAAGATGGCGGGTAGAAATCTTGAGTTGGAAGAGGTCAAGAAAAACCAGGAGGCCCTTAAAATGAAAATTGAGGAGATCAATTTTGCTTGCATGAATATGACTAGCAAGCACAATGCCTCCCTAAAGGGCATCCATGATGAGATGGAAAGGAGAAGGGAAAAAAAAAGGCACATGGAGCCCCTGACCATGGATTTGGCCCCATTGCTTCAATGGTTAAGACCACCCTTGACTCCATGCTAGTCTCATCTAGCTCTGGGATTGGTTCAAGTTAAAAAGTCTCCCTTTCTAATAAGGTGCTTAGTTTGTGTCAAGATTGGAAAGAAAAGAGTACCCTCATGCAGTAGACCATCACTTTATGTTTGTGCTAGTTGGTTCTTTCATGCTATGGTGTTCCTAGTTTTTCTCTATTTGTTGGTCTTTTACTTTAGTTGTTGGTTCCCAGTTTTTTCCGTTGGGTATTTGATTTGCTTTGGTGGGTTTTTTTTTGCTAGTTGCACATCCCTCATGTGCCCTTGGTGTCGCTTTACGAATATGTAATGGTTCAGGCCTATCCTACTTTTATTAATCAAAACCAACAAAAAAATTTAAAAGAAATGCAAAATGTAAAATAAAATGGTATCACCATTTCATTCCTACAACATGGCCTCGTTGCTTCTCAATTCATATCTAATGAAGATCTATTGTTCTCTATAAGTGAGGATACATGAATATGATTGAAACTAAGTATGATGTGATAGCAATATTACTAGAAGTATGTGATTATGAAAATTAAACGATAACAATGCTAACATGAACTTGCTAAATGATTATTACAAGAATAAGCATTTTGACTAAATAACAATGCAAAAAATGGATGATTTGAATGAAAAATGAGGTCCCAATTTATAGTAAATTCAAAACTTGGTGGACTGCTAGGATTGAAATGATTTTTTATTTATCCCTAATTGAGCACCCGATGGAGCTACCATTCAGGGGAAGGGTGAAGATAGAAGAAAGATGATGGGAATATATTATGAGAACTAAAAATAAAATCCTTGATTATCTTCTCATAAAAAATAAATTAGCAAGTTTGAAGATACTAGGAGATTTTAATAATTAAAAATTATTTAAAAATCTCCACTCAAAAGGATGAACTAGAGGAAATAGAAAATTAAAAAAGCAACATTATCCTCATATGAGAGGATTAAAAGAGGTAATTAATAAATTAAATTTATTAAATATCTCATCATAAAAAAGTAGATAAATATGAATTAATGAATCTTTTATTAATTATCTTTATTTTGGAAGAAAATAAATACTATATATATATATATATATATATATATATATATATATATATATATTAGTAATTTATGACACTCATTTATGGGTTAATTAATTAAATAAAAATAATTTATTTGATTAATGGACAAAGGGGACAAATAAATAAATTATTAAATTTATTGATTTAACTTAAGAAGTATTTTTGCCAAGAGAGAGGGTGGAAAATTAGTCAAATTTAGTCAATTTAGGTCAAAATGGAGAGAAAATGGGAGAATTCGAGGAATTGGGTCAAAATGGGTAAATCGAACAAATTGAGTCAAAGTGGGTCAAAGGACCAAAATGTCACCAATGTGAAGCCATGAGACATGAAAAGGGGTTAAAGTGAAGCCATAAATAGTAGAGTTCAACTAGATAATGGTTTCTCCTTAAATTTATGTATATTAAAATACTTTTAAAATTAGGATATTCCATAGAAATTCTAGATCCTCAAGTCATTGCCATCAAAGCATATAACAATACAAACTAAGAATCTAAAGGTACCATATGCTTCCCTATATAGGTGGACTTGACCTTATAATGCATTAGTTATCATGTTATTGATTTTTATCTCTAATACTATATTATCATAGCATGCACATGGCTCCATGACATGTAATTCATTCATTCCATATTCCATCAATATAACAAGTTCCCTAAAAATAAAATTGAAGTCACTATCTATGTCAATCCTTATACATTTCAATATTATAGATCCTTATAACTCCTCCCAAAAGTACCATAATTGCCTAAGCATGGATGCTACACCTTCTAGTACAACTAAGGATTCATCATATTAACTCTAACATTATATGATCCTCTTCTACTCGGTGTGTGCACAAGGATGGTGGCCAGAAAAGTGGACACCACCCAAAAAAAACTTGGAAAAACAAGCAGCACATACGCGGTTTTAAAATTTGAAATTCCTACGTACACGCTTAGGTTTGTTCTTCCCAAGCCTAGAAAAGGTAGCGCATACACGCTGCTTTTAGGAAAATGAGCGCGTACATGCTACGCCTAGGAAAATGAGCGCATACGCGTTGCTCATAGGAAAATGAGCACGTACGTGCTAATAATCCAAATAAAACCGCGTACGCGGTGCTTGGTAAAAAAAGTTTTTAAAAAAAAACTGGGTCTCAATTACCTGTGAATCGCGTTTTTAACTTCGTTTTTTCCCCATTACCTCTCCTAAACCATGAACAAGGTCTAGATTTTTCCTCCAGGCTATGGATCAAGGTTAGTTTTTATTTATTTTTGTCTTTCTTTCCGGTTTACGCAATTTGTTTTACATTTTGAATTTAATTTCATTAATTTTGATTAGGTTTTTTCATTTTTTGTTTCAAAAACCAGATTATTCTAATCCAGAACAAGAACAACCAAATGCACCTCCTAAAAACACACAAGAACAACCCCCAATTCCTCCTTTTGACCGCACAGCCGAAACTCAGGAAGAATTAATTAATCAGTTAGGACAAAATACGTCTAAAATCAATAGACTAATTGTAAAATTGAAAACTTCTGAACTTGACCATCATCAATCCCTCACCACTAGCCTAGAAACATTAGCTAATGGTGCCATAGCTGTTTCCACAGAAATTACCAAATGGGGAAGCTTTAGGGATAGGTGTTGTCAATTCTATGCCAATGGGCTATCATACGATGGAGTAAAAAACAAAAATATTTCTAAACAACAAATATGTGCCCTTTTTGTTGATCCCAAAACTGGTTAGTCATTACCTCTTAATGCAAAGAGGTTTCTCATACATTGGTGTACCAGTGCGCAGATGAAGAATCTTTTTTGGCAGAGGTGGTGGATGGTCTTTGATGATCCACCTTGTAATAATTATGAGGTGCCATTATATTTTTTGAGAAAAATATATTGTGAGTTTGTGCTCAATGTGCAGCCAAACTATTTTGACATGAGAGAGTTTCATGGTAGAGGTGGTAGTTCTGCCCAAGATAGTCCTGGAGCCCATAGGCGATTAGCTGCGGAGAGTCGCCGACCCCTAGCACCCAAACCCAAGGTGCATCAGGCTATCCCATTAGAGATGAAAGAGTCGATGGAGCTGCACTCTTCAAGCGGCCACAACATTGACTGGTGCCATCATCCAGTATGGGACATCATTAGTACACCCTATTGTATTGGATGATGAGCCGTTAGAGGGCAACAAAGAGCCCATCGAGCATATGTGTGTCAGTTGCTCGAGGATAGATGATGCAGCCAGTGCAGATGGATACTCATATCATCTGTGCATGATTTGTGGTTGTAGATGTCAGGCTCACATGGTTGAGGATGTCGCGCTGACAGATGAGTTGATGGACATGGTGTTTGCCCATGAGCCACAGACACAGGTGTGTTGATTTGAATTCATAACATTTTATTTATCAGTCACTTTAAATTTGTAATTACATAAATGAATTTTCATTTATACATCGATTTAAATTGAGATAAATAATATGCATTTCAGGATGCAGCAGCGGTATCCCATACACCTCCCCCAGTTACTATAGCTGCAACTTCGATGCCTGAGGTATAAATTTTGTAATATGTTAAAATAGAATAGTACACTTTGAATTCAAAAAAATACAAGATATACTAACTATCTTTAATGCTTGGTCCAATTTCTGGTTTGTAGGTGTTGACAAGGGATGAAATGTCCTAGATTGATGACATCACGCTCTCAGTGGTCAATTTTGGCCTACAAGGCTATACGGTATCATATTTTGTACAACTCTTTTTATGTATTGTTTTGATGGAATATGCAAGTCATTTCATTTTGTGTTTTTAGGGTACCCCCTCCACATCTAGGGCTCGTCCTAAGAAAAAGAATTCCTCGAAGACGCCAAAACATGTGAAGAAGGTAATTGAACACATTTTTAGTTGTGTAATTGTTTGAAAATGTTGAAATCAAGTATTAGTTGGGGTTTGTAGATTGATTAGTGTTTTTTGTCTATTTTACATGTACAGTGGCCATTGAGCTTTGTGGATATGTTGAATGCACTTGATTCACCCACGGATCAAGAGATGGTGGAGGTATGTATCTCTACTTTATTTTCTTGATTTCATGATTATATGCACACGTACATGTGAACTTGTGATAAATTATAATCTTATAATTTTTTCATACAGGAAATATCCATACCTATTTCGTCAATGGCGAACCCTCCTCCTTGCAATGGAGAAGCATCTTAGGATCCGGTACACTTTTGTTTGATATGTAAAATTAATTGTTTTTAACCTTCAATACTTATCATTATATTAATTGTATTTAATCTTTGTACATTTTTTGTATAGGTAATAGCGACAGTTTCTACATCAATGGTGAGCCATCCTCAGTCCATTGGAGAAGCATCTCAGGCACAGGTACGTCATTGTTCTCTATATTATAGCTTTTAAGGGTTTTTGATATATTTATGTTAGTACATTGTATTAATTTTACATTTAATCTACAATAGACTCCTTCACGGTACGGCCATAACATGGATCCATTTAAGTATGTCTTCAAGAAAACTCCTAAAAGTGACAAGGAGAGGAGAGTGAAGACATTAGCTCCTGGATCAGTCAATGAGGTAATCGACATTTCAATTGCAAAGGAATTAAAGTTAAATGCATAGTTATGTTGTTAATTGTGAACTATTTTCTACAAAAGAATTCTAACTTGGCTTTTAATTGTTGTTTTGCAGCCATCTACAGAGCCACGTACTGCATCGAAGAGGCTTGATTTTGATGATCCACCACAAGTTTAGGATCATATAGTGTTAGTTTTGGTCATAGAATGACCAATACATGTAGATATATTCAACATTTTTATTGTATATCGATTTGGACATGGCATATGCCACATTTTTGTAATACTTGTATTGACTTGGCAGACATGCCTTTTTTTTATATATATAAATATCGATATTTGATCCAATAAATGTGTAATGAGTTCATTATTTTGTATTCGTTGTATCTTGTGGTTGTCCTTTTATAAATTTAAATGAATATTTGCATATTTAATCAACAATATCAATATAAACAACAAAAAAATATGATATAAAACATTGCAATCGTGGAATATGATTTGATAAAATTTCTAAAATATTGAATTAACCTACAAAACTCCTTGTATTCAGTTCATTATTGTATATTCACTGTATTTGGTGGCTGCCCTTTTATAAATTTAAATGAATATTTGCATATGTCATTAACAATATGAATATAAACAACAAAAATCGACAATATGAATATAAACAACAATGTGTTTGGTGCGAGAGCACCCTCACGCTTGCAATGGTCAAATTTTGTTCGTCGTGTGTAAAAACCGACGATGCGAGCATGTTTGGGTGGGAAGGTTTATGCTAGGCATGCTCCTATCGTGCATCCGAAAGCCCCAGAATGTTGAGAGTCATACCATACCGGTGCGATCTCTCAAGTGCCCTTAGTCCAAAAAATTGTCAAAATTTGATGGACTGTTTCTTCCAATCTAGGACACATACAGTCAATTTGTTTGATCCCATGAGGTCATGTGAGGCTCCTCTACAATGGTCTATCTCAATTTTTGATGACTCAAAGCCATTTTTAATTAGTAGCATTTTTTTGCCTACTCCAAAAATCGTCAGTTGCTTGCAAGGAAAAGTTGCAAGATTGGCTAGAATTGTTTCAATTCATCGTATACACAAACGGACATCACGAGCACATCCGAGTGGAAATGTTTATGCTAGGCATGCCCCTATCATGCATCCCAAAGCACCAGAACATCGAGAGTCATACCCTACCTGTGCGATCTCTCAAGTGCCCTGAGTCCAAAAAATTATCAAAATTTGACGGACTATTTCTTCCAATCTAGGACACATATGGTCAATCTGTTTGATCCTGTGGCGTCGCGTGAGGCTCCTCTACAATGGCCTATCTTAGTTTTTGATGAATCAGAGCCATTTTCAATTAGTAGCATTTTTTCGCCTACTCCAAAAACCGTCAGTTGCTTGCAAGGAAAAGTTGCAAGATTGGCTAGAATTGTTTCGGTTTGTTGTATGGACAAACAGACGTCGCGAGCACATCTAGGTGGGAAGGTTTACACTAGGCATGCCCCTGTCATGCATCCCAAAGCACCAAAACATCGAGAGTCATACCCTACTGGTGCGATCTCTCAAGTACCTTGAGTCCAAAAAATTGTCAAAATTTGACGGACTGTTTCTTCCAATCCAGAACACATATGGTCAATCTATTTGATCCCATGGGGTTGTGTGAGGATCCTCTATAATGGCCTATCTTGGTTTTCGACAACTCGAAGCCATTTTCAATTAGTAGCATTTTTTTGCCTTCTCCAAAAGCTGTCAGTTGCTTGCAAGGAAAAGTTGCAATATTGGCTAAAATTAATTTGGTTCATTGTATGCACAAATGGAAATCACGAGCGCATTCGGGTGGGTAGGTTTACACTAGGCATGCCCCTGTCATGCATCCCAAAGCACCAGAACATCGAGAGTCATACCCTACTGGTGCGATCTCTCAAGTGCCATAAGTCCAAAAAATTGTCAAAATTTGACAGACTGTTTCTTCCAATCCAGGACACATACGGTTGATCTATTTGATCTCGTGGGGTCATGTGAGGCTCCTCTACAATGGTCTATCTCAATTTTTGATGACTCAGAGCCATTTTCAATTAGTAGCATTTTTTGCCTGCTCCAAAAATTGTCAGTTGCTTGCAAGGAAAAGTTGCAAGATTTGTTAGAATTGATTCAGTTCATCGTATGCACAAATAGACGTCCTGAGCATGTTCGGGTGGATAGGTTTACACTAGTCATTCCCCTATAATGCATCCCAAAGCACCAGAACGTCGAGAGTCATACCCTATCGGTGCGATCTCTTAAGTGCTCCGAGTCCAAAAAATTGTCAAAATTTGACGGACTATTTCTTCCAATCCAAAACACATATGGTTGATCTGTTTGATCCCATGGGGTTGCGTGAGGCTCCTCTACAATTGCCTATCTCGGTTTTTGATGACTCAGAGCCATTTTCAATTAGTATCATTTTTTTGCATGCTCCAAAAACTATCAATTGCTTGCAAGGAAAAGTTGCAAGATTGGCTAGAATTGGTTCAGTTCGTCATATGCACAAATAGACGTCGCGAGCGTGTCCAGGTGGGTAGGTTTATGCTAGGAATGCCCTTTTCATACATCCCATAGAACCAAAACGTCGAGAGTCATACCCTACCGGTGTGATCTCTTAAGTGCCCTGAGTCCAAAAATTATCAAAATTTGACAGACTGTTTCTTCCAATCCAGGGTACATACGGTCGATCTATTTGATCCTGTGGGGTCATGTGAGGCTCCTCTACAATGGCCTATCTCGGTTTTCAATGAATAGAGCCATTTTCAATTAGTAGTATTTTTTCACCTGCTCCAAAAACTATTAGTTGCTTGCAAGGAAAAGTTGCAAGATTGTTTAGAATTGATTTAGTTCATTGTATGCACAAACGGACGTCGTGAGCGCATCTGGGTGGGCATGTTTATGCAAGGCATGCCCCTACCATACATCCCAAAGCACCAGAACGTTGAGAGTCATACCCTACCAGTGCGATCTCTTAAGTGCTCTGAGTCCAAAAAATTATCAAAATTTGACGAACTATTTCTTCCAATCCAGGACACATACGGTTGATCTATTTGATCCCATGGGGTTGTGTGAGGATCCTCTACAATGGCCTATCTTAGTTTTTGATGACTCGAAGCCATTTTCAATTAGTAGCATTGTTTCACCTACTCCAAAAACTGTCAGTTGCTTGCAAGGAAAAGTTGCAAGATTGGTTAGAATTGTTTTGGTTCGTCATATGCACAAACGGACGTCGTGAGCATGCCCGGGTGGGTAGGTTTATGCTAGGAATTCCCTTGTTGTGCATCCCAAAGCACCAGAACATCAAGAGTTATACCCTACCGGTGCGATCTCTTAAGTGCCCTAAGTCCAAAAAATTATCAAAATTGATGGACTGTTTCTTCCAATCCAAGACACATACGATCGATCTGTTTGATCCCGTGGGGTTGTGTGAGGCTCCTCTACAATGGCCTATCTTAGTTGTCGATGACTCAGAGCCATTTTCAATTAGTAGCATTTTTTCGCCTGCTCCAAAAACTGTCAGTTGCTTGCAAGGAATAGTTGCAAGATTGGCTAGAATTGATTTGGTTCGTCGTATGCACAAACCGACATCATGAGCGCATCCAGGAGGACAGGTTTATGCTAGGAATGCCCCTATCATGCATCCGAAAGCACCAAAACTTCAAGAGTCATACCCTACCGATGCAATGTAGAAGTTGCTTGACAACTTTTTTGACAATTTTTTTGACAACAATGACATTTTTTGCTCAAATTGTATCTAGTCTCAATCTATGACCCCTATGACCCGATAATGACTCAAATAATTATCCATGATTATACAACAATCAAGAATGCTCATGATTGACCAGGGAAACATCACATATACTCAAAACATAGTCACAAAATATTGACACACAAAATAGTCACAAAACATTGTCACATATTATTCAAAAATTTGCCTCTAAATATGGTCAAATCAGCTCTTGGCTATTTGATTATACAAAAAATTGTTTTACAAATCTTCTCATGACCTTTTATACAAAATTTGGCATTACAATATGTGCGATTCAGCTCATTGCCATTTTAATATACAAATCATCTCATGGGCTTTTATACAAAATTTGGCATTACAATATGTGCGATTTATCTCATCGCCATTTTAATATACAAAATTTGGCATGTACATATGTACAAATCAGCTCATTGCCACCTAAATATACAAAATTATGCTCCTAAACATGTGAAAATCAGCTCATGGGCATTTATATATACAAAAAATGAATATAGAACAATTCGTCGATGATTCATACAAAATTCTCAAAATCATTCTACTCTGAACCGTAGAATCAATCAAGTGAGCCTTTAGGATCAGCTCTAACCCGTATTGTGTCAAGTATTGCCTCGTGGTCAGATTCACGAACTTTCCATAAAATCTTGTTATGAGGTCTACCACGATACTTCATCAAATGAATATTTGTTGCAACCACAAGGTTAGAGAAATGAAGAATATGTCTGTGTGTTTCAAAGTCCTCAAACAACCAAACATCATAATTCTTGATAGGGTATCTCCGAAACCATGTTCCTGTCATGATAACAGACCCTATTGGGTACTCAATACCCTCTCTGTCAGTGATTGTGGTTGTCAATTTTCTTTTAGGCTCAACACAACGACACAAATAGTAATCTATTCCTTCTTCATTGTTCTCTTCTGCAACAACTGCATACACATGACCTTCATTTTATAAAGTGTTAATTAATACCAAAAATAAAGTATGATGTACAACAAAATGAACCAAAAAGAATAATTGCAAAAAAATTAACTCAAAAAATCACTTGAATCCACTAGGTCGGATACATGGTCAAAATCCACTGATGTCTCCATCTGGCTCGATTGTAGTGCTTTGGGAATTTGATATGAATCAATGGGAACCAACAGTCTACAAGACCATTTGTCAACCCACTCTTCTGATTCACATTCTTCCCACAAACAATACATGCATGAAGAGAAAAAACATACCATCTATCTTGTATAAATTACCAGTGAACTTGAATTTGAACTCATAAATGAGTGCATGTCACTCAATCCTACAACTGTACAACAATATAGATAGTTTTCAATGTTAGATTCAATGATCAACCAAAAATATCTACAAACCAATGACATACCTGGATTACCTAGACCCATCGTAGACTTACACCATCACACAATTGTTTCTGCATCTACCAACTCAGCACCACCTTCGTACTTCAATTCTTCCCTAGCTAGGGCTCTTTTCACACATGCTCCTGCACCATCGTGCTCTCCCTTACCATGTCCAACCTTAGTGAAATTCCAAAAATGTTGTACACCGCTTGTCACATGCATCCTTGTCAACCAATAAAACATCCTTGCATTCTTGAATTGTGCGGTGCAATTATCTGACCCTATTAAGTGCTGGTTGTATCGTATGTTCCTTTCCCTTAAACTATCATAGAAAACTTTAAAGCATCCTTGTACAAATTCCGATGAATGAGTATGATCATCACTTATGTAGAAGTGATACTCTCTTACAACCTTTCTATCCTCCTCTATGCTATCATCTGCATGCATGAATGCTATGTGTACAAAAATAGAAACTTGTGTAGAGTGATAATACATGGATTGCACTTCATTTTGAAGTTGTAGTGTATAATTTTCAGCGAAATCAACGATAGAGACAATGGTTCCAAGAGGAAATGTGTCCTTACATAACTTGAATTGCTCATCTAACCATCGAGCTCTATGTGTATGCATTATGTACTCATAAACTAGTTTCTCTTGAAACATTTTCATAAATTGAGCTACACATATATCATTTTTCACTGGCTCACATCTCTTCAAATCTTTTCCATCTTTAACTCCATATGTGACTGTCTTGTATTTTCAGAAAGAAACTAGTTTCGTACCAATTTCATGTGTGCTCTCCAAATGTATGCATCTTAGTAAACGTTGCAAACCACCACATATAGCACAAGAACCTTCCAAACAAGGCATCTTATAATAAATGCAACCATCATGTCTATTACATAGCACACTTGAAATAAATTCTCTTGTCGACTTAGGAGGTGCTTGTATATTACATTCCTGCAAAACATCGTTAGTGTGCAAAGTAGAACAAATATGATGAAAAATATCATAATGCATAGAAAATTCAATATGCATCCTTCAACAACACGTGGTGCATACATGATTAATCTTAATATAAAAAGGTTTTTCCATTTCAAAAAATCTTTGAGAAACTTTTATTTGAGGAAACTTTTGAAGGAATCTTTCATAAAATTTAGTTTGAGTCATATCGAAATAGTGTTTCGCATGTGGCTCACAATTTTTAGACCCAATTCGCCTTCTAACAACATCTCTTTGGTTGGGCGATACTCTTGTGTTGTCATAACAAAAATTTTCAGTTAATGTTTTTAGTGCATCAACAACAACCTTGTCTTTGCGTGGTAGTCTACCCATGAATGCCCAAAGAGAATTATTGTTAGGTTCCTCTATTTGTTCTCGCCTCTTTAATGCTTTACTTAATGTTGTTCTACTAACGTTTAATGACTTACTTATTTTGCTTATCAAACGATTTTTTTTATTTTCTTGCTCATTATGGTTGATGTAATGACACGTCGAGTAGCATTGGAATCTTTACTACATGATTTTGAACCAATAGATTGATATGCATCAAATAGATTTCTGACAGTAGTTCTTTCATTGTTACTTTCAGATGATCTTAGGCCTAGAATTTTCATTGTCTCTCTAAAATTCAAATTTTTAATCATTTGAACAATTAATTAACATCTTGCGGTTTGATTTAAGTTTTTAAAATAGTTTTGCCACATTCTTTTAACCATTGTCCTACAAGTTCGTTCATTCATTTTATTGGGCATTGACTTCAATATATTCTCATCAATGTCAATTAGATACTTTGGTTTCCTATGAATGATTCTAGGAGGTGTTAACATCGGTGCATTATGTACATTCAATTCATCAAGTAGAGAAGGTATAATATGTTCATCATTTAATTGATTATTCAATGCGGTATCTTCTTTAATTGCATTAGGTTCAAATGGCAAATTATCAAATGTTTCTTCTTCAATTGCATTAGGTGCATTATATTCATTTGGTAAATCGAATTGAGATGTTGAGGATGACATACCTTCTTCTCCCATTGTTCTTATGTCACACAATTTCTTCATACGCTGCCTTTGTATTTCCTTTTGAGCCTCTTGTTGTTCCATTGTTCCTCACTTGTTCTTTCCCATGGTTGATAATGGTTGACCTAAATAGAATCATATTACATATATATGTAAAGAAAAGTTCAAAAATAAATAAATAACCATAAATATGCATCTTATCACTATTTTTTGGAATCAAACTATTAAACAATCACAATTCAATCATTTGAAACCATGCAAAAACAAAAAGCTAATAAAAACAACAATTCAATCATTTGAAATCATGCAAAAACAAAAAATTCACTTCCTTTTATGTATACAACAATGATAGAAGTGCAGACACAGTTCTAGTGGGGCCTTCAATGACCTCAAAAACTTCTTTTGAGGCCATTGAGGCTCTTGGGCAACTAAAACTATGTCTATAAACCATGTATGCGCTGTTAGACCATAAAATGTTGACAAGCCCAACAGTATTCTTTTTTCCCATTCTGGGCTGATAAGTAGCCCGTACGCGTTACTAAGCCTAAAAAATATTATCGCAGGGTAACGAATAATGGGAATAGTAGCCCGTACGCGCTTATGAGTAATAAGTACTGCGTACGTGCTACTAAGCCTTAAAAAAGTTATGGTAGGGCAGGGAACTAATAGTTTTAGTACCTTGTACGCAGTATTGAGAGAGGTAGAGAGAGAGAGAGAGAGAGAGAGAGAGAGAGAGAGGAGAGAGAGAGAGAGAGAGAGAGAGAGAGATGAGAGAGAGAGAGAGAGAGAGAGAGGAGGGGGGTGGGAGAGAAGAGGGGGGTGGGAGAGAAGAAGGGGTATGGAGGAAGGGAGAGGGAGAGAGGGAAGGAGGGAGAGGAAGAGAGAGGGAGAGAGGGAGAGAAGAGGGGGGGGAAGGGAGAGAGAGGGAGAGAGGTAGAGGGAGGGAGAGAGAGAAGGAGAGAGGGAAGGAGGGAGAGGGAGAGAGAGGGAGAGAGGGAGAGAAGAGGGGGGAAAGGGAGAGAGAGGGAGAGAAGAGGGGGGAAGGTAGAGAGAGGGTGAGAGGTAGAGGGAGGGGGAGAGAGAGAGGTAGAGGAAGGGAGAGAGAGAGATAGAGGAGGGAGGGATAGAGGGAGGGAGAGGAGAGAGAGAGGGGGAGAAGAGAGAGGGGGGAGGGAGAGGGAGAGAGAGGGAGAGAAGAGGGGGGAAGGGAGAGGTAGAGGTAGGGAGAGAGGGAGAGAAGAGTGGGGAGGGAAGGTAGAGAGAGGGAGAGAGGATGGGAGAGAAGAAGGGGTATGGAGGAAGGGAGAGAGAGAGAGAGAGAGAGAGGGGAAGGTAGAGGGAGGGAGAGAGGTAGAGGGAGGGAGAGAAGAGGAGAGAGAGAGAGAGAGAGAGAGGGGAAGGTGGAGGAGAGAGAGAGGGAGAGAGAGAGAGACGGGGGAGGGGAAGGTAGAGAGAGGGAGAGAGGTAGATTGGAGGGAGAGAGGGAGAGAAAGAGGGGGGGTGGGAGAGAAGAAGGGGTATGGAGGAAGGGAGGAGGGAGAGAGAGAGAGAGAGAGGAGGAGAGAGAGAGAGAGAGGAGAGAGAGAAGAGAGAGAGAGAGAGAGAGAGAGAGAGAGGGAGAGAGAGAGAGAGAGAGAGAGAGAGAGAGAGAGAGAGAGAGAGAGAAGAGGAGGGTGGGAGGAGAAGGGGTGTGTGAAGGAAGGGAGAGGGAGAGAGGGAAGGAGGGAGAGGAGAGAAAGGGAGAGAGGGAGAGAAGAGGGGGGAAGGGAGGGAGAGGGAGAGGAGAGGGGGGAGGGAGAGGGAGGGAGGAGAGAGAGGGACGAGAGGTGAGAAAAGAGGGCGGGGAAGGGAAGAGGTAGAGAGAGGGAGAGAGGGAGAGAAGGAGGGGGGAGGGATGGTAGAGAGAGGGAGAGAGGTAGAGGGAGGGAGATGGAGAGGAGAGAGAGAAGAGGGGGGGAGGGGGTGGGAGAGAAGAAGGGGTATGGAGGATGGGAGAGGGAGATGAGGTAGAGAGAGAGAGAGAAAGAGAGAGAGAGAGAGAGAGGGGAAGAGTAGGGGGGAGGGAAAGAGGAGGGGTCTTAAGGGGTCACAGGGTACCATATGACCCTCTTAGCGAAACAATACGACCCTCTAATGACACCTAAGGGGTCATATGGTGGGCTAATAAAATGATATATTAAATTTAAAGTTATGAATAAACATCATACAACGAGACTCCAAGCGAACAAACAACGAGGGCTTCACTAAAAAGAAAGTGTAAGAGTTTGACCTAACCCTAAGAGTACTACCTAAGTTCTAAAATATATGATGCTCTTGAATTTGCAAGGTTATAAAGACTAATCTCGAATTGTGACTATAGGAATTACACACTTGATTTCTTTCATGGGTATGTACCGTTCCAAGCTGTTTGACAAGTGATGATCATCATATACTACTACTGCCATGCATACAACAAACTTTAATTTCTTTAAGTGATAGGCGTTGTGTAACAACATGGGAAATCTCGCATACCCACCACTATCATTCTACAGGACATCATTTGTGTTACTCTCCCTCTTTCTCTTCCTACCGGTTGTTTTCTTCTGAAAAACATATTGCAGGTACTCTAACTCATCATGTTGCTTTGTTGACACTATTTTCCAGATTTGCTTTACTCATTAAAAACACATTCAAGAAGAATATTGCTACAGGTTTCCCTATTTGTCAATATGGTAATACACCTATGGTTCAATTTCAAACCCTATTCCTCCTATTCAATATACACACAAAAATCTAGCAGTCAATTTTTTTAGGGGAGGATACATGATAAAAATCAAAGAGGAAGTTGCAGACAAGAAATAAATTCACTTACTTCTATAGAAGTGTAGACACAGTTGCAGTGGGGTATGGAGGGAGGGAGGGAGAGAATAAGAGAAAGAGGGATGGGGTATGGAGGAAGGGAGAAGAGGAGAGAGAGAGAGAGAGAGAGAGAGAGAGAGAGAGAGAGAGCGAGAGAGAGAGAGAGAGAGAGAGAGAGAGAGTGAGAGGGGGAGACAATACACTTACATGTGTATATATATGTTTAATATATTATATGTATATAAACATATTATATATACAATGTCATATTATACACATATTATATATTACATATATTCTATGTATATACACATATTATACAATAGCGCGTACGCGCTGCTTACACTATAAGTACCCCGTACGCGCTTTTTAATCCATAAGTACCCCATACACGCTTTTGACTGTTTAGGCTTGAAAATAGGCCTGGATGACAAAGCTACGGATTGGAAGTTTGATTTCCCTCCATTTCTCTCATTTTTGACGTGTTTTATTTTATCAACTTGGTTTATCGACTTTGCCATCATCAGGTTTACACTTCATAAAGTGGGTATTTCTAAAATTGCCACCATATTTTCACCCATCTTTTGAGCTTTCTAACCATATAATTTGTTTTCAATTTGAACAACAATAACATATTATTATTGAATTTCTTTTACTAGTGTCTCCATAGTTTTCACAGAAATAGGTGCACCATTTTTTGAATAACTTTTGATATACTTATCCAAATTTAAAAAACTTTATACATTATTTTAGTGCACTTGATTCTTTACAATTTAAAAAAAAAAATTGTATTTTCGATTTGTTTAGTGCAACTTATGCTTCGCACATGAACAGGTACCTAATTTTCAGGATGTGCTCGATTGGAAAAATCATAAAAAAAAAATACTCAACAAAAAATTACAAAACAATACATATCTTCTAGTGATCACTCTTAAGTATCTTTATGACAAAGGATTTGTCAAAATACTAAATCTAACTATGACTTTTTTGATGCGCACGTCAGACACTATGTTATGTTTTTAAAAAAAAATCATGGTTAGTTTTTTGTGTGTGAAGGATTTGACCCCCTTAATCTTATCCAATTTTGAAAAAGTTTATTAGTTTGGAGACTAGATTTAGAGTACTACAATATTTGTTGTTTGATTATCTTCATATCTTGAGTGGATGACTTTCAAATTTTGCCTCCAAGTTCAGGTTCACCTGATTTCAGAAAAAAAAGTATGCACTTATACCCCCCTTTTTGACCACCATCTTTGTGAACTTACCCTACTATACAAGTACAATCTCAGATCTTATTGTCCTTGAGGTCAAGATGACAAAAAAGGGATGTAGAGAGTATGAGTTACATGATGAATTTGACATTGTCACAATGCCTTTCTCTTCTCATTCAAATGACCAATCCTATCAACAAGGGAATAAAAACGAGCCTAACACAAAGGAATATGAATCCAATATGTTTTTGTCACTAGGCACACTTGAGGATGAACACCTTAAGAATGATATTAATATGTGGTTGTACAAGTATGACTCAATTATAAATATAATTATTTTGATTATTTATAATAGAATTTTCCTATGCCCCTCCACATTAATTATAACATGAACTGCAATGATAAAGGATCGGGCCTTAATTAACAAGGTATTATGGAACCAATTTATCTTCAAGAAAATTTTCATAGAAGAGGTCTTGGATAAATACCGCCATAATAATTACCTATAGAACCATATAGTACCTCTAATGATGATGAAACAAATTATAATTTTGTGCATAGTATTATATAGATAGAATCATTACATTCTCATTTAATGATATAATTTATCCCCACTATTCCATGATGATTTCATCATTATACTTGACCTTCAACTCTGCTATAGATTAGAATTATAGATTGGGATCAAGAAGGCCTCACATCTCTTAAAACACTAGAAAAATATGAGGCATTCATTAAGTTCATGAGAATTCATGACATCCTACCCTTGGTGACCACAAATCAAGTTTTGATATGAATGAACATCATTTATTACTTTGGGGAGCAAGATGAGTTCCATAGTCATAAAAATGGTAAAATGAGAAAAGAAATAAAGTGTCCCCTAGTGAAATCCCCCCTCAAGTGCTATTAGTCTCAAGAAAAGTAAAAACTAAGTATGTATCTCTTAGTTAAACCACCTTAAGGTGTAAGAAGATGATGAACTTAATTTATGTCCCTCAATGATATCATAATGTCAAGAGAGGTCTAATATTTTAGTTGAAGACATGAAACTTGTTTGTAAGTGTCAACCAATCTCTCAACTACTCCACACCAATATAAAATTTCAGTGGGGTGATTCTTGTTAGTAGACTTGTGACCAAAGGAAGGAGTATCAAGCTTCATCATTTGTGCATTAGGCTCAAATTATTTACAAGATAGCATCTCTTTACATATCAATTGCATGAGTTGTACTATATAGCACATCAGGATGAGATAGGTAAAGAGATCCATTTACTACATTAGTCACATCTTAGTAAGATATGAGATCAAGTATTCCCGCATAAAACAAGTGTGCCTATATACCATCTTTAGTTCACAAAGCCTTTGAAACTACATTTGTAATCACCAAATATAGCTCATTTCTTTGGTTGACCCACTCAACTATCTTCTATTGAGAATATAGTGATAGGATATAGAGGTTGTTGGCAACAATTCAAAAAACTGAGGCCTGGGGGGTGAATCAGTTTGCACCAGAATCTCAAAACCTTACTACAATTTAACCTCAACATAGATTTGATAGTTAAAGCATAAAACAACACCACATCAATAACACACATAACACAAAGATTTTTTATGTTGAAAACCCAGTCAAGGGAAAAAATATGGTGGGAACACACCCACAATCAGATAATTTCCTATTAAGAGTAAGTGAAATATTACAATGGGGAATGCACATGCATTCAGGCACACTGCCTAGAGCTCACTACTCAAAATAAGAAATCTGAAAAGGCTACAAACTTTAGGGAAGGTTCACTACCTTGCAAAAAGTCTCACTAACTTACAAAAGCATTCAGATAGCAGTCCGGAGAATCATGAACTGATAAAATAGCATCTTCACATGCCTAAGTACAGTTCCGGTTAAGCTCACTAACAATAGTTAACTCCAATCCTAACTCTAATTAAATCTTAACTCTAAACCCAATTGACTCCTAAACTCAACCCTAATGACAATTGTAATAGTTGTTGTAAATAAATAATAATTATTTTTTATTTAAAAAGAGAGGATAAATAAATGTTTTCTCAATTTCAAAATATTAAAAATTTTTTTGTCTTAAAACCATGATATCCTTCACTTGAATGATAATTGATTAAATATTTTAAAGAATTTCTTTTTTAAAAAATATCTTTATTTGTATCATTCTTATTTTTTCAATATAACAAAGTTATCCAAGCTTCTCCTAATCTCATCCTAGTAGGCCTCAAAGTTATCTTCCTCACCTAAGGTCATAATTGGCACTGGACGGGAGTTCCTAATTAGGACATCATAATGCCAGGGACGGGAAATCGTTAGGTCATTATCTATATTCACCAGTTTTTTTAATATTCTTAAAATAATATCATTTTTTTAATATTGATAATACATTTATAATTTAATAAAAATAATTTTAAAAAGATGACTAAAATTATTTAAATATAGAAGGTGATGTTAATTTTCATATATATCATATTATTATGTTAATTATAATATAATATAAACATAATATTGATAGGGAATCGATAATAAAGATAAATAATGAAGCCGGTATTATATTAGATAATAATAGATATTAATGTGTTAGACACATTTATTTAAAAATGACAAAGACCAATATTTAGCTATTATATTTACATCAATCTTTATTTCATTTTCTTTTAAATTTATTAAAAAATTATTTTATTTTATTTATATTATTTGTTTTATTTGATTATTAATTCTTTTTATAGATTTACTTTATTAATGTTATATTTAATTAAAAAAGATTATTTAATTTTTTAATATAAATAAATAAAAAATAATAAAATAAAATAAAATAATTTTTAAATAAAAAAACTCTTAAATAAATAAAAATATCTTTACAAATAAAATAAGAAATATTAACAATATTTCATTTTCTTTTAAATTTATTAAAAAATTATTTTATTTTATTTATATTATTTGTTTTATTTGATTATTAATTCTTTTTATAGATTTACTTTATTAATGTTATATTTAATTAAAAAAGATTATTTAATTTTTTAATATAAATAAATAAAAAATAATAAAATAAAATAAAATAATTTTTAAATAAAAAAACTCTTAAATAAATAAAAATATCTTTACAAATAAAATAAGAAATATTAACAATATACTTATGTTACAAGGCAATTCTTGTATAAAATATATATCCATCAATTTTTTTTCTCTTTGTCTTGTGCTTACTTCTTATGTGTATTTAATCCCTACTTTTTCTCTCTCTTGTCAAGTAGAGTCAATTATTAATTCCCTACTTGTTAAAATATTTTTTACGATTCACCCAAATTTCTTTCATTCAATATTAATTAAATTTAGGTCAAGAGTGAATGTTGATGTTTAGTTTGAGAGGTACAAGTCATTAATCTATTATTAGTTAATTGTTTGAATGATCTGAAAGATGATATGAAATAAAAGTTTACAAGGTAATTACATAGAAAAATATGTATTAAGAAAAAATGGGCAAAGAATATTAGGGTTTCGAGCAACAAAATGATCACGTTGTTAGTCTTAAATAAATTACTTGGCATCCCAATCAACATTTGTTATATATGTTAAAAAATCTCCTCAAAAAATATATTTTTTTGCTCATCGTTGACTCACCATTGTCGGGTGGGTAAGATGTCAATAATTTAGTTGAATCTAATTATGGAAATAATTAGAACAATGAGGTTGCATTAGACAAAACCATATAGCTATGATAAGAACCACAAAACCCTCCTAGAAATTCAATGCATAGCCAACCAAAATGTGACCAATTAAAAGATACAAAAATAGTCCATCAATAGGTCAATGGTGCTATCAAGGTTGTAGGACTCACTAACTTAAGTTCTTAGTTTCAAATGATTGGATTTGAGCTTTTAGATAGACCATGTTTTTTTATGTTTATGGTTAGTCTAAAGGTCATGCTAAAAAGTAAGGATATGGGAAGATAAATGTGTGCAAACAATCAAGACCGCAATTTGAAGGGGATAGAAAGTGTGAGAGTAGGAAACCAAACCTAAGAATATCTAGATGTGATTTAGGATTGTATACTGTGAAAAATGATGACAATAAAATATTGCAAAAGGACAAAGATCCAACCACAAACAAAATCATAGTTCTACAATAAAGCATTCACCATGCATCAATGAAGAAACCTAAGAACATGAAAATAAACAAATTGAAACCATAATACCATTCACATGCCAAGTAGGGTTTGATCTACATTGTATCCTATCTCCATTGATCTTGTTTGATATATTTGCTCTCAGATTTTGTATTTGTACACAAGATCTCAACAAATAATGGATTGTGGTTGTAGTTGTTTGATTGCAAGAAGGCTTAATTGCATACATCACTAACTTGGGGGTATAAAACGATGAAGGAATCCTATTATATAGAGAGCTCCTTAGAAAATAAAGGGATAGGATTACTTAAGGTGAGTAGATAAATGGTTGGTTAGGATTAGAGGGTAGGTAGGAAAAATAATAAAATATGAAGGGGGGTAGGTAGGAGAAATGTAAAGATAAATGACATGTGTCATAGAGGGAAAATCTAATGAATTAATTAAATAAATAAAGATTTATTTATATAATAAAGGAAGTGGGAATAATTAAAGAAATAAAATATTTATTTACATAAGAAAAGGTTAGACGAAGATAAGTGAATTAATTAAATAAATAAAAAATCTATTTAATTAATAGAAGACTTAGAAAAAAATAATCAAATAAATAAAAATATCTATTTAATTAAACATGCTCAAGGAAATAGTTACAGGGCTTCTTGTGATGAAGGTCCAAAAACATGAGGTTTGCAAGGGTTGTGCACTTAAGAAATATGCCAAAACCAACTTGTCAAGTAGTGACACTACATCCAAAGGGGTTTTGGATCTCATACATTCAAATGTGTGTGAGCCTATGATAACAGTATCCTTGAATGGGTATGAGTATTATGTTATCTTTATTGATGGCTTCTCGAGGAAGATGTGTATATATTTTTTAAAGAATAAAAGTGAGATCTTTAGTAGGTTCAAAGAGTTTAAGGCTCTTGTGGAGAATCAAATAGGGAGGAAGATCAAGGCATTGAGGTTAGATAATGGAGGTGAGTATATCTCAAATGACTTCAAGGATTTATATTCTCAGGAAAGTATCAAGAGAGAATTGACTATTTCATACAACCCTTAATAGAATGGGGTTGTTGAAAGAAAAAATAGGGGTATACTTGGAGCAACTAAGGCCATGCTCCACGATCAAGATCTGTCTTGGTTTTTATGGGTGGATGCTTGCAATACTATCATATACTTGTAGAATAGGAGCCCACACAATATGTTGGGCAAGTTAACACTGGAGGAGTCATTCACTAGGAAGAAACCAAATTTGGATCACATTTGCATCTTTGGATGCCTTGTGTATTGTCATATTCCTTAAGAGAAGAGAGCCAAGCTGAAACCAACTATTGAGAAGGGTATTCTTGTTGGGTATAGTGAAACATCAAGGACTTATTGAGTTTAAATTCCTACTCTTAGGAAAAAAATTGTACATAGGGATGTGAAGTTTGAGGAGGAGAGGTCTCTTCAGAAGTCTAGCAGCCTAAGGAAGAAAGAGGAGAAAGCATGCATGGTTGAAGAAACATTCATTTCTCAAAGTTTAAGCATGAAAGTTGGTGAGCAAATTAGGCAGACTGAGCAAGTTGATCGTAAGGAAGGAAAATTAATTCCTCAGCCTTAAATTTTTATAACTAGGAAGAGGAGAAATATGGTAGCTAAGAAAACACTGAGAGAGACTTAGGAGTATGTTGGTGATCCGTAAGATTAAATTAGATAAAAAAAAAGGCTCCTAAATATTATTCTAAGTATGTGTTACTTATGAGTTAATTGATTGAGGTGGAGCCTTGCAACTTTCAGGAGGCATCTAAGACCAGGTTTGGAGGGATGCCATGGTGGAAGAGTATTCTTCCATCATGAAGAATAGTGTATGGGAGGTAGTGCCATGCCCAAAAGGTAAGTATGTGGTGGGTTAGAGATGGTTGTATAAGATTAGGCATGTTGCAGTTGGTAGTGTGGAAAAGTTCAAATTCTCATTTATGGCTAAGGGGTTTCCTCAAAAGGAAGGGATTGACTATGATGAGAATTTTGCTCCAATAGCCAGGTCCTCATCCATCATGGCTATCATTTTTGTAGCAACATAGATGGGTTGGAGGATTCACTAGATGAATGTGAAGATGACCTTCCTAAATGAAGTGATTGAGGAAGGGATTTACATAGAACAATGAGAAGGCTTTTAGGTACATGGTATGCACATATTGACAATTACTTGTAGACTGTGGAGTGTGGGCTTCACCAAGAGTGAGGAGGATTTGAATCTACACCATGTTCGGGTAAAGGGCCAAACTCTCATATTGGTGTTGTATGTTGATGAACTATTTCTCACAAGGTCAGAGGAGATCATAGAACACTTAAAGAGAGATCTTGCAAGAGAGTTTGAGATGAAGGACTTGGGATTGATGCACTACTTTTTGGGATTGGATGTATGGAAAAAAGAGGGAGAAATATTCCCTTAACAAGGGAAGTACACAATTGATATTTTGAAATGTTTCAGAATGGAGGACTATAAGCCCATGTCCATGCCACTTGTGACCAAATGGAAGAAGATTTATACTCCTAGATCAAATGTAGTGGACCCAACTTTATATAGACAGTTGATAGGATCCCTCATGTACCTGGTCAACACTACCTGTTGGATTTTTTTTTTTTTGTAGTAAATTCACTTAGTTAATGGTAGAGGATAAACATGTGCATTGGTTAGTTGTGAAGCATATTTTGTGGTATCTTTGAGATAGTTGCTCATGGAATAATGTATATTCAACACAATGGAGTGAAGCTCAAATGGTTTACCAATGTAGATTGGATAGGTAGTACAGTTGACAAGAAAAGAACTTCAGAGTGTAGTTTTGATTCAGGATCAGGAGAAATCTCTTAGTATAGAAGGAAATAGAAGGTAGTTGCACCGAGTTTTGTAGAGGTTGAGTATTTGGCAACCAATATGGCTGGATGTCAGGCTATCTATCTTTATAAACTTCTAGTTGGGCTTTTTGATGTAGAGATAGATCCACCAGTCATTTACTATCATAATTAGAGTTATATCAAACTCTTTGAGATCTTGTGTTTCATGACAAGTCAAACCACATTGAGATTAAGTACCACTTTATCAGAGATTGTATGTGGAAGGGGACAGTGAACCTACAATACATTCCTATAGATGAGTATGTAGTAGACATCCTAACCAAGGCCTTGGTGAAGGACAAGTTTTTATTCTTCAGGGATAAGTTAGGTGTTGTGCAGAACACCTTCCTCAATAAGAGGGAGTGTTGATTTCTATAGCTTGTAGTGTGTTTGCATGTCGAGTACATGCTCCATGCTAAGTTGAAATGATGTTGTGGAGCTAAATAATCAATATGGAGTTGTATGTGTGCAGCTCAAGTTGGAGGTTCAACAAGAGCATGAATTTAGGAAAGGAAAGGGGTTTGTGAATTTAAGGTAAGGCTAAGAGTGATTTGATGCATAAGATAAGGATGATTCATCTAGGTGTAGGGATTTTCATATACATCCTGAAGTAAATGAGTTGTGATGTATATGTATGTTATTGTTGAAGCAATCTAGTATTTTGTAATATATTTTTCTCTTGAAGCTAAATATAGAACCAACGGTTGCAGGTTTTTTCCATATTGGGGTTTCTAGGATATATCTGTGTTGTCTTGTTAATGTGATTGGATTTCATGTGTCTTTGCTTTTGTTGTTCATATCTATTAAATAACCAATACTATTGGTTGTTACAAATTATATAGGCATAAATTATTTTTGATTCAATTTTGTTAAATTTGTTGAGCATCTAATCTGTAACTGGGTTATAAAAACTAACAACATAGTTTCCATTAAGGAAGTTGATATAAAAAGAGTCTTACACTTATCAAATACTCTTTTTATATCAATTAACCTAAAAATCATTTTATTATTTGCACAAAAAACATTGAGCATGACTTTTTACATACTACAAATAACAAAGCTACCCTCAATCCATGTTGTATGTAAGAGCCATCAAAATACAACTGCCAAGTTTTTTTGGTGAGCATGAGAATGTCAACATCTAGAAATTCCACATGCATTGGATGATCATCTTGGATTGGTGCTTTTTCTTATTGGTCAACGATCACTTGTCCTATTATGACTTTTTTGTCAATATACTCAATGTCAAACTCGCTTAGGATCATTACCCATTTTGTCAATCTACTTGTTAAGGCTGCCTTGCTGAGAAGATATTTCAATGGATCAATTTTGGCTATCAACTTGAATGACTTGGTTAGCATATAGTGCCTCAACTTCTAGGATGCAAACATAACTACCAAGCACGCCTTCTCAATAGATGAGTAGTTGAGTTCATATCTAACTAGGGTCATGTTGATATGGTAAATGGCTCATTATTTCCCTTCATGTTCCAATTAAGCTAACAAAGCTCCTAATGATGCATCAGTTGTTGATATGCAAAGAAATAATGGTTTTCCTTCAATTGGTGACTTTAAAATGGGTGGATTCATTAGATAGTCCTTTATTGCATTAAAGGTTTCTTCACATGTGTCATCCCATCTGAATAAATTTTTTTTACAAGACTGATGCATGAAAGCATGACATCTATCAGCTAGTTGGTATATGAACCTTCTAGTGGACTGGAGTCTTCCTTGAAGCAATCTTAGCTGACTGATGTTTTTGGGTGATTTAATTTCCATGATTGCTTTAACTTTATCTGGATCTACTTCAATGCCTCGTGCTGAAATGATAAACCATATGTCTGCTCGATGTGATACCAAATGCACATTTCTTTGGATACAGCCTTAGCTTGTATTTCTCTAAGTGGTCAAAGATCTTGCCTAGGATTTCCAAACATGTTTCTCTAGTATGTGACTTAGCCAATAGATCATCAAAATAATCTTTCATGAAGTTATGCATCATATCATGAAAAATCATTGTCATCGCTCTTTGGTAGATAGCTCCTACATTTTTTAGTCCAAAAGGCATTAATTCCAGCAAAAAGTACCCCACGAACATGTGAAGGTTGTCTTCTCTTGATCTTTTGGTGCTATTTTGATTTGGTTATAGCCTAAGAAACCATCCATGAGAGAAAACATTGTGTGCCCAGTTGTCAAGTCCATAATTATATTTATATTGGGTAAATCAAAATCATCCTTAGGAAACATGTTATTGAGATCTATGAAATTTGTGCATACCTGACACTTTTGTCTAGTTTATAAACATGAACTATATTGGATAAACATTTTGGATATGCTACAAGTCTAATAAACCCTACATCTAGAAATTTCTTCAATTTTGTTTTGACCAATAAGGCTATATGAGGATGCATCTTTCTTAGCTTTTTCTTTACTGGTTTTACTCTGGGAGAAGCATTTAAGTGATACATTATGAGTTCTAGATCCAATCCTGACATATCTATGTATGACCAGGCAAAATTATTTTTTCTTTCTTCAAAACATGCAATATAGTTCTATTTCTCTTGCTCTGATAATGATGTTGCTGGATGTAAATTTTTTGGCTAATCTGGTGTTCCAATATTGACTGCTTTGATTGGCTCAATCAATATAGAAGATCTCTCTTGGTAAAACTTAGGTAAAATGTCAAATCTCCCATCCTCTGGCACCTCAAAAATGTTTTCACCATTGGCTACTTCCTTTCTTTACTTTTATTTGATTTAATGTTGACATTAATTGGTTTTCAACATTAGACTTGATATTTGTTTTTTTCTTTTCACTTTTTGTGACTGAGAGATTTGGCACCCCCTCAAGTAGAAGACACATTATTGGATTCACTGGTGGAAGTTATTCTAGGTTTGACTACATTGAGATATAAGACAATGGCATGATTGTTAGGGAAGGTTTCTATCTCAATGGGTCCCTTATTTTTCCAATCAATAAGCTTGGGATACAGTAATGGTAAACGATTGCCAAATTATTTCATATCAAGAGCACTCAGGGTCATGATGGAGATATATAAGGCTTAAATTACTATTTCTAAGTCCAAGATATTACTTTCCTCAATTGACCTACAACGAGTAGTTCCCGATAGTCCTCAATGGAGTCAAAATCGATATATTGTAGTTCCCATTTGAGTGGCCTATACTCTAACATTTTCCCTTCATATGAGTGGACTACATCGACGTCAACATCTTTTACCTGACATGAATCTTTAGAGGGATGTTCAGAATGATATGAATCCCATTCCCATTCACTGGAATATGTTTTGCTAGAAGCTTGTAACCTGAAAATTTTCTCATATAGATTGTGAGTAGGTTCTTCTCGCTTTTTAGCAAGTTCCTCTTGTCTTCTTTTCTCTTCTTCTTCCTCTTGTCTGCGATCTACTTGTTGTTGTTGTTATTGTTGTTTGTGAGTAACCTCTTCTTGATGTTTACAAATAGCTTCCTCTTGTTGCTTGCGTACAACTTCTTCTTCTCTCGGAATGGCAATTTCTTCTTATTGTCGTTCATATTCTTCTTCTTGCTAAATGTGAGATGTTCCTTCTTGTTGTGGATCTATATTACTCTGCCCAAAGCCTAATCCTGATTTATCCTTAGGAAGTTGAGAAGGAAGTTGTATTGGTGATGAGATACCTTATTTTCTTTTTCCCATAGGACCACTACCACCGTATCCCATCTTTCTCATGAAATTATATCTTTTTTCATATTTCTCTACTGGGATATTGACATTTTTGACTTCTAGTTGGAATTCTACCTCATCTTTGTATAAACATTGCAAAACATCCTTGTCATCAGTCTCCTCAGCTAAGGTACCAGCTTTGACAAATGATCCCTCAAGAATTTTAATTAGTTTTGAGATAGGTTGTTGCTTTGAATTTGATGGTTTTCCGTATGAACTTGGAGAGAGTGGTAGGTCTGGTAGTGAATATTCCCCAAGATCTTTATGTAGACACCTAAAAATGTCTCATTGATCATGTACTAATTATTCCTCTAATTGATTAAATAATCTTTATTATTTAATTAAGTCAATTAATCTTATTCTTCCAAATTCTTCTAATTTCACATTTCTTCATAATCTTACTAATTATTCTATTTCCTATTCTATCATCATTTTCTAAATATTAATTAAATATTTATTATTGAATTAATGCTGATTAATTCCCCAATTTAAATAATCTTCATTATTTAAATAAATTACTAATTATTCAATTTCTATCTCTAATTATCTAATCAGTCAACTCTCTTCTAAATATTAATTAAATATTTATTATTTAATTAATTGTGATTTAATTCCTTTAATTTAAATTTTCTTTATTATTTAATTAAAGTCCATTTCTACATAATTAAATAGTTTCTTTAAATTATTTAATTAATTAATTCTTTTAATTCTTCCATTTCCAAATCCCCAAATTCTAATTTCATTTAATTTCACATTCTTCTAATTTCTTCCAAATTCAAATACATGTGTATGATTTCAAAAACCAAATTGAAAATCAAAGTTAAGTTCTAAATATATTGAAATGCTAAATTGAATTAAATTAAATTCAATTATTTGAATAATATCTCATGCAAAGATTAAATTGAAAATCTAAATCTAAATGCAAGCACATACTAAATTAATTAATTAAATCAATCAATTAATTAAATCATTTATCTCTCCAACTTCTATTTCCCTCTTTTTTCCCTCTTTCAGTTAGCTTTTTCTAAATTTAGCTCTTTGTGTCATCCTCTTTATTTCCTCCAATCATTCTTTTTCTTCCTTCAGCTAACTCTTTCATCAATCAGTTGACTCAATTGATCTATTCAATCTATTGAGTTTCACTCCTACAATTAGCAGTTCAACTATCAATTTGCATTTGAGCTCACCTAAGTTCACACCTCTTGATCATTTTGTTCCACCTTTCAATCAATCCTCTCCAATTTCTATAAATTGAGCATTCAATCTCCATTTTCAACAATCACGAACTTTGAATCTTTGTGTCACTTGCAGGTTACCAGTGCAATATATGAGAGCCATCATACCACGAAGAGGAGAAGAGCAATGGAAGCAATATGCAATACTGGGATAGGGATTTTTAATTGATTTCATTCTTAATTCCTATTTCTTGATTTTGTATCTTTTCATTGTCTAGTTTGTTAGATTTGTTGATTAGATAGGGATTCGTGATTTCCCTTGTGCTTCTAATTGATAACTTTGTTTATTTGAAGATGAATTCTAGCATGCGTCACATTTTGGTGAACCTGACGTGAACTAACATCAATTTAACCTTTTTTTGTGTTTTGTGTGATTTTTGCAGATTGGGCAGATTTTTCTTTTTTTTGCAGGTTGCAGAAATTTTGAGAAAAGATATTACCGCCACACAATCAAGCTTACATCATCACGCAATCGAATAGATAGAATCACACATTTGACCCTTCGGGGTAACGCATTCGTTCTGATAGGGTCACATAATCGCCCTGTCCAGATCACACAATCGACCTTTCTGGGTCACGCATCTGCAGGGTTAATTGCTGTTTTATTTTTCTTCTGTCTGTTATCTGTTTTATATAATTCTGTCTTAAATTTGGTTAATCCGGGATCAAATTAATTTTTACTTCAGGATTTGATTAACACAATTTATGGCAAGAAAATTTCAGTTCAAGATTTCAAGTGCAAGAAGGACGAAACAACAAAGGAGGGAAGCCAAACGATATCAAAAAGTTCTCTAGGCAGAAAAATTCATACAGGATTCGGAAGAACAACTGGCCTTAGATAGATATAATAGCTTAGTTCTTTCTTATTAAGTTAAATATGATCTAATCAATATTGAGTGGATGATGTGAGATTTAGCTAGGGCTTCACAATTGGTTGTGGAGGTTTCCAATCAGGATTAATTTTTATTTTTTTTTAATTCAACTTTTATTGTTGTCTGCATTCTGTCACACAATCGACCCGTAAGTGCTACACAATCATCTAGATATCATCACGCATGTGATCTATCAGGTTCACGCATTTGGTCTGTCAGATTTACGCATTTAGTCTGTAAGTTTCACGCATTCGCTCAGGTATCATCACACAATTGCCTCTGTCAAATTTTGAGTTTCTGTTGGTTTAATTTTACTACTAATCTTCTGTTTACAGCCTATGGCAGATTTGCAGAAAGGATTAGATTAGTAATCTTGCATGCACACTTCACACTTCAATTTTTAGTGCTTAAAATCAACAATAGTTAAAATGGACATGCATGGATAATCTCACACTTCAATTTTTAGTGCTTAAAATCAACAACAGTTAAAAAGGACATGCATGGATAATCTCACACTTCATTGTTGGTGTTTAAAATGAACATGGGCTAAAATTGACATGCATGTATCTCACACTTGGTTTTTGGTGCTTAAAATCAACAAAATAGTTAAAATTGACATGTATGCCTTCATACTTGGATTTGGTGTTTAAAATTGACATGCACATGCGTATCTAACACCTAAATGTGGGCTATAAAATGAACGTGAATCAGGCTGCATTAGATTAAATCATTTTTCTTTATCTTAAGGTAAAGAAAGAACTTTTTATTGTGTCTGGGTTGGACCTACTATTGCACTAACTGCCTTTCCACCTACCTTCGGCGTCTTGGGGGAAAGAAGGAAGGTGACAATGACATCCAATTTTTTTTTTATTCTTTGTAGTGACGGGTATCTTTGACTAGGGATTTCATCACCCCACAGAGGTACTTCGAATTGGGATGCGTTAGGGATATCATCTCTCCTAGTGTACTCTCGAGCGGGTTTTTCGAGTCGCTATATAAATATACTGGTCAGGCAGCTAGAGTGTTGAGTGAATTCGACATATGTGGGGGCCTTCCCTGCACTGATAAGCTCAACTAAAGCCTTAAGTGGCTTGCTCTGAGAATCTATCATTGGATCAGGATCCCTTAAAACCTAATACTAAGAACCAAATTAGTTGCCAAAAATCCTATGTTTAGTGGTTCTAGGAGTGTGGATCGTACCCCATAGATACCCCTCATGTACCTTAAATTATGAGATAGAAATCCCTTGGTGATAAGATCTTCGGATCTTCGGGGTAAGAGAGACTGGCATGCCCGAGAAGTGTGTGTTGTCGAGTGGAGCCAGTGCTGCCAGACTCTCTATGTATCCATCTTGTTTCGGTATTTTGCTGCGGGGGCCTCACTGAATGGTGTCCAATATCCAACCTAAGATTGTATTCCATGCTTTTTTATGTATCATTGTGATAGACCAGTATTGAGTCAGTCCCTTGGGCTATTTCAGGCCTTATCCCACATATCTCTGAATTTTCCAGATTGTTTGAAAATTGAGTCAGTCAGCTATACATACCTACTAGCCATTGTTCTCAGATTTGGAAAACTGAAAAACATTGTCCTACACATGAAGTTACCAAAAACAAAGTCCATTTTGAAACTGATTCTCAAAAGTCCTTACATACTTATGACCATAGGCAGTCCCTTACATAGTCTTTTGCATAGTCCCACTTACATCCTCATTATCATCCTACTTTTTTTGTATTGTCCCACTTATGTCCTCATTATCATCCAACGTCTTTTGCATAGTCCCACTTACGTCCTCATTATCATCCTACGTCTTTTGCATAGTCCCACTTACGTCCTCATTATCATCCTAAGTCTTTTGCATTATCATCCATATTAATTGCATAGTCCTATACGTCTTCATCTAGACCTCATATATGTCTAAGTCATTGTCAGTTATAGGTTCATAGAATGTGCCTTCATGGGCCTCCCAGGTGATGGTTTGCTCCCCTTCAAGCAACCTAATCTAGTTCCAAATGACGGTCAATGAGAAATCATTGATGGTCTAGCTAACTTAGCTTGGGATTTAAGAAGAAGCGCACCTCAATATATAGGAGTCATACACAAGATAAACATTGAGTCTAGGATTTTCTGTATAATTGATAGAGAAATTGAGGCTGAACAACTTCGTCAACAAATGGAAAGACTTGCATTAGAGAAATCTAGAAATGCTAAAAAGGTCTCACATCAAAATCCTCAATAGAGAGTCTAGTATAGTCTTGCATACCTCATATTTATGTCTACTATCTAGTGTTAGGTCATCGCCTTGCATAGAACCATCCTCACATAGGCAATTTTAGATGCCCATCACAAGGTCCCAGAAAGCAAAAGGAATAATGGACCTAAACAACAAACAGTCTATAAACCCTACTTGGAACATGGACATGTCAATAGGTCAACACTCAGGTACACAGACAATGTCCACCTTAAACAAATTACAACAGCATCTGACAAAGGAAGAAATTGAGTCTGCACAACAAGACTTACATGTCCTCATGATCCTAGATGCACTTATGCATAGTGTAGATGTATAAAAATGACCAGATTCCTAAATGAATAGTTTATGTTCATTCCTCTATTTTAGTTAAATCTAATTTAATTAAATCACCCACATTCCTCTATTTAATTAAATAAATAATTCAATTTATTTAGTTAAATTCACTAGAACCTTTTACATCCTTTAATTGAATAAATAATTTTATTTAATTAAATCCCTTCTTCTTAATTAAATTTACATTTAATTAATAGTTCACCCCAAATTGAATAAATCTAATTTATTCAATTTCCCAATTTGCAACTAAATTGAAATAAAGTAATTTATTTTAATTAATTCTATTTTCTCTCACCCACTTGCAAAATCCTACATCTCCCACTTGCATTCTAAACCCTATTTCCTAATTTCTTCTAGATTCCATCTAATCCTAATCAATTAACCCTAAACCCATCCATTATCCCTTTTCCCTAAATTTGAGGAGGTCACTTCTCAAATTTGGAGTAAAGTCTTCAAAAGGCATTAAAGCCTTTATCCATTCAACAAGCTAACTTGTTGACTACCCCCAAATTTGGAAGGACTCTTACAAATTTGTCCCCAAAGTCTTTAAACCATTAATGGTTAACTAACCCTTAGTGGCATGGTTAGAGACTTTTTGACTAACTTAACCTCCATGTAACCCAAGGGTCTCATCAAGCATTTATTGGTTTGACCATGGTTATTCCTTTATCCTTTGCACAAGAGTTTACCTCTTGGGTAAAAGCTTTATCCAATGGATAACCTTAACCTAACCTTAACCCTTACCTCCTAAGGTAACCATGAGGTCTTCTCAAGCATTTAATGCTTTCTATCTCTCCTCTCAACCAGCCTTATGTTGACAATTGTCACCATTTCATTTGTGAAAATTGAAAACATGGATTGATAACTTTCAATCCTGACCCTTGATAAGATCATCCAATCTTGACCATCCATTGCCGTATTTTTGCTATAAATTCATTCCTTCATTTTGAGGATCCGTGCAAGCTTTTAGTATCTCATTTATGCTTAATTTTATTAACACATCTAGTCTCTCTTTGCAATAGGAATTAATCTAATAAATATTTTAGACTATTTCTTTTATCATTAGCTTAACTCATAACTAGTATATCATGTTAGGATAGTATTGCTACTAATCTTGTCATCTTATAATCTAGTTTATTGAATTTGTAGAGTCATGCATAGATAGGATGCATTTTCATAACTAAATCAATCATAAGCATCCCTTGTTCTTACATTTGTCATCCCTAAGCCACTTTGCTCAGTGATCTGAGAGTAAGGGCATTGGCTTGAGGGACCTTGTGAGATAGAGAACCATGGAACCAACCTTGGGAAGTTGAGTCATCCTTCATGACTCCATAAATTTCACCAAGAAGTCCTATGGGTGTGTGGACAAGCCTCTTGGAGCTTCAATTTCACATTTTAAGTTTCATAACCCCGCTTTTCCCGCATACATTTCTGGCGCCCACCATGGGGCACTACCCCATTAATCAAATCAGTTTTCAAAAATAAAAATTTTGCAGGTACGCGGGAAACAGGAATTAGCGCGTAGGGAACATCCCTTAGCGCATTTGGTGGATCTTTTAGTGCATCCAGCACATTGTTTGGTGCATGGGGTCTATCCTCTAGCGCGTGAAGACCCTACCTTAGCGCATCATCTTTCCATCATTTTCCTGTAGGTCTCGGTGCGGGAGAAAAACAGAGTAGCGCATCTGAAACACAGTTTAGCGCATTGGGCCTTTCGGATAGCGCATTCAGATTACCTTGTAGCGCATATAGTTTGTTCTATGGTGCATCACAGATAGAGAACCAACTTTACTTTGTAACAGAAATTAGATTTAGACTTGTAGAAGTCCACAAAGCCAGTGTGTTGCTAACTACTTTACTTGTTATTTTTGTAGGATTACTGACAGTTTCTTGCAGGTTTGGGAGATCATTTTTATTTTCAAGTTAGGATTTAAAATAGTTAAAAAAATTTTTTACTAACTTAGCTAAGTTAGTTAAAAAGTTTGGATTCTTTTAATTTCTTGTTTAAAAGATAAAATTGAACTCACTTTGTTTTGGGCTTTAAAAAGAACCAAAAAAACCATCATTTTTGCTTTTCTAGGAGAGCAAATTTTTCAAATTGGGTTTTAAAATAAAAAGAAACAAAAAGAGAGCAAATCAATTTTTCAAAGTTTTGCAAATCAAAGGGCTTAAAAAGAATTTCACCATCCTTTGATGCATAAAAGGATCCACCTTTAATTTTAGCAAAGTAAAAAAACCACACAAAGTCCAAAGGTCATTTACAAGCTTAAAGAGGGAAGATCTTCCCCTTTCGAATCGATTTACTTTCTTGACGAAACATTGGATTTACTTTGTTGACTATTTATTTTCAATAGATCAGAAAATCATTGCCTTAAAAGGATAAAATAAACACCATGTCTTCATGGAGCAACATCTCCATATAGGATCAACAAATCATTTCTTTGAAAGACTAAAAAGAATTTGTGTGCTTTGTCTCGAAAGTGGAAGGTATATGCTCTCCCCTTAACTGGGTGATCAAAAAGCCAAACCACTCTTAAAAGCTTTCTTTACTTTAGGCAATAAATCCTTTAGCAGGCCTGCCTTCCCGAGGGGTTGAAAAACTCTTAAAGCCATTTTTTGGCCGGTGTGAAGGGAATGACCTAAGTGGGAAACAACTTTGAAGCCAAGTGTTCCAACCCACTATAATCAAAAGTGGAAAGTGATGAAAGTCCTTTTCAATGGTTGCACGCAATGATTAGCCTTCCCCCAGTATCCTTGAGATGCGTAAAGCCTTTGTTCTGAAAGTTGGGAAGCCTCTTGAGGGAGTTTATCACTGACGACCGAACAAGAAGCTTGATTACGAACCTTAGCATAGAAAATTTGAGCCAAGTCAGTAACCGGACATTTGCAATATCATAGTGCAAGGGTGGGGAAGAATCCACCCCCAAGATCACTCACCATATATCTCCCAAGATAACTACTCAATTGTGAAGCAATTCACTTTGGGTTAATTTTTGGCAAAAGGCAAAAAAATGGGCACCCCTTAGGGGGTGACACGACTGTTTGAGCTGACAGAGTATCGTGACTAGTGGGCTATGATATTGCTTATGACCCTTGACTAAAGAGTCTGATTGAAATGCATGTTGTATCTAAACCTATTGAAACATTGGGGATTTGAACACATCCTCACAGAACATACACTTATTGTTTAGATTAAGCAAAATGGTTGTCTCTTTGGTACTATGCTTTCATTGGTTACTTCAGAAAATTATCTATCAATGTTACAAAAAACTCAAGGCAAAAACTTCAAAATTGCAGAAAACAATCAAGTCAGAGAAGTTTAGCGTGTAAGAGCAACTTCTTAGCACATCGAAACCATCTTTTAGTGCATCAAACCTTATCTTTAGCACGTAAAGTCTTAACAGTAGCGCTTCACCAGAATCTAAAATCAACAGTTGCAATTAGCGCATCTTAAAAATAGTTTAGCGCGTTGAAGCATCAACTTAGCGCGTGGAAGCCAATATTTAGCGTGTAGAGTGTAACCAATAGCACGTAGGCGGCTCATATTAGCGCATGACCCTTTTGCAGCAAAGCTGAACCAAAATTGAACAACATTAACCAGTTAGCGCGTAGCAGGGGGCGACATAGCGCATGGGGTCTTTTCCTTAGAGCTTTGAGAACATTCTGTAGTGCATAGCATCTCTGTTTCAGCGCGTGGTCAAAACTAGAAAAACAAGGAGCAAAATAGAGGTCAAATTGGAAAATTTTGAAAACATTTTCGGAAACTTCCTTTCATCAGCCTGAACTTCGTCAAATCAAAATACCAAAAACAAAGTATCAAAAGCTATTTCCAAAGCAAGTTTCTCATCAAACAAAAGTTGTCCAAAATCTGAAACTGGTCGCATGATAAACATATCTATCCTATCAAAATTAGGAAACATCATCACAAGTGGCAAATAGGTCCTTTTAATCACACAGATTTTTATCCCAAAACACACTTGTTTAAAACTCCAAGTTGTCAAATCAAGTTTCCATATCGGGAAAGCTTGTATTCCATATCATTTGATGCACTTTGTCGTGAGGAGGCATCTAAACCTTCATTTTGATAAAGTAAAACTTGAGTTTCCAAAACAAGATAAACTAAATCCAAAACAACTCAAAGGAAACCATTGATCGCTTGTGCATGACTAATCCTCATATTCTGAGAAGAAAGAGTATTTATCATAACACTAAGTTGAAGAAACAACAACCAAGTTCTTCGAAACTTGCCAAAAGAAATAAATTCTTATACATCAATCGTCAACTCTTCAAATCTCATCGAACATTCCTTCGTCATATACGATTATATCTTCAAAACAAAACAAACAGATTTGACAAGGAACCTTTGAGGAGTAGAGCATTCTGTCAAAAGTCCACATTTAGTCAATAAACAAATCATGGAAGAAAGATCAATCCAGCATTCTTTCCTGACGAGTGCATCACTTATAACATACCAAGGTTACCACCACCAACCCCCGAATATTTCTAAAATGCCTATTGTCACTCGCTCTCAATGAAATAAAAAAAGCGAAGCACAAACTGAATCAAGCATGAATTGAAGGTTATCTAATCCTTTCGAAGGTCCACATCTAGAGGACCCTGAAATAATTGACGAAATCCTTCAAGAATGTCAAGAAAGTGCTTCATTTCAAAGGCTTGTGGAAAGGCTCATGGAAAATGACAAAGAAAAATACCTAGTCATGCTCACAAGCAAAGGAGTTAAACTTTCAGAGGACTTTGCTATGGACATTTTTTGAACAAGATCTCAACATTACGAATATCAAAAATGACAAAGAGAGGAAGAAGCACATGACCCTGAGCAAGATATTCCTGAACAAAATCTACCAGAAAAAAACATCCCAGAGCAAAAAATCCTCGAGCAAAACCTACCGTTCCATACACCATTTCAGCCTAGAATTAATGCAAGGGAAGAATTCTTCCCTCAGCAAAATAATTCACATTTGATTGCTCTTACTCAAAAAATGAAAATATTACAAAGACAAATGCAAGACATGCAACAAGGGACAATAGTACGGTATTCATTAAATGAAATTTGTCCTTATCCGTTTGATAGAAGATTGAACATGGTGCCTTTTCCTCCAAACTCAGACGTTCCTAAATTTGACAAGTATGATGCGAAAAGCGATCCCCATGATCATGTTCAAGAATTATGTACAATGAGTGTTGAATTTGCTCATGATGATAACTATTTGATGAGTTTATTCCCAAGAAGCTTGGGAGGACAAACAATGGAATGGTTATCCAAAATCACACCTCCTGTCAGATCATTCAATGAACTAGTCAACAAATTCATAACTCAATATTCCTATAACATTCAACATGCTATCACCATGTTAGATGTCTGTAACACCAAACAGAAAAACAATGAAACATTCATGGTATTCCTTCAACATTGGCTGCATATGGTTTCAAGATATCCTCGAGATATCCCTGAAAAAGAGAAAATGGAAATTTTCATCGACAACTTAAATAGTGAGATGAGTTACAGGCTCAAACTCCAATGCATACCATCTTTTGCTAAATTGATTGAGAATGGCATTCAAGTAGAGGAAGCATGTGTCAAGAAAGGAACATTAAAATTCTTCAAAGAAGGAATAAATTCATCCAACTACAACAATCAAAACAACAACAATTTGGACAAATCCAGATTCTAGACCAAAAACAAAAACAATGGAAATGAAGGAGGCAATGAATCAAATGATCCAAAATCTAAGCAACCCGTGCTCGCATTATCAGGTAATACTCAAGATACAAAGAATCCTAAAGGTGCTAACCCAGGCACTAACACTTATGCACCGAATACCAATCAAGATCAACTCAACACCAACAACACTAACAATACCCAGAACAATAACACCAATCGAGGACCTAATCCAAATTCACGGGGTAATACAAAATGCATTTACACACCATTGGGGAAATCACTAGAGTCAGCATTCAGAGAACTCCTGGCAAACAAAATTATCTCTTTGCCAGCAATCAACAACTTTGAACCCAAATCAAACCACCTTGGTGGAATGACTCACACTTTTGTGATTTTAATCACAACAAAGGTCATCAAACAAATGATTGCATGAGGCTGAAAAACATTGTTCAGGACATGATTGATAGAGGTGATTTAGCATTCGATGGTCTCAAAACAAATGGTGACCATGGAGCCTTTAAGAATCCTCTTCCAAACTACAACATGGAGCTTCAACCTCAAATGATACACGTGGGGCTCGTATCAATCACATCTACAATAATACCATCAATCATATATCAGTTGCAGAAAATCAAGTAAACGTCATCACAATCAGAGATAAATGTGATCATGAATCTATCAACGTAACAACTAGAGCTCAAAAATATGTCTTGAAGGGACATATGTCAACAACAAACACTATACCCAAAATTCAATATGATCTAGTCAGTCAACTGTACAAAACTCCTGCTCAAATATCTATAGTTGAGTTGCTAAAACTTTCACCAAAACACAAGGACATATTAGAACAAGCATTATTAGAAACAAATTTACCTCAAGATCTGGATGTTGACAAATTCCAAGCTATGATCGCTCATATGATAGGGCCTCATAATCTCACCTTTTCTGAGCATGATAATATCTCATTGAGCCATCTACACAATACTCCTCTCCACATTGAAGTCTTGGTCTATAAACATCGAGTTAAAAGTGTATTAATAGATGGGGGAGATGGACTTAATATTTGTACTTTAAAACTTATCAGTGCATTAGGCTTCTTTGAGGAGTCTACTGATCCATGCAAAAAGATTACTATAAAGGTATATGATGATGAGGAAAGATCGTTTAAAGGAACAATGATGTTGCCAATTCAAGTAGGACTGATACAAAATGATACTATGTGCTAGGTCTTAGACATAGATCTCACATACAATATCTTATTAGGTCAACCGTGGATACATGAAATGCAAGTAGTGCCTTCTACATATCACCAGTGTGTCAAATTCCCCTACAATGGATAGGAGGTTTCTATATTAGTTGATCATAATCCATTTCAACATTGTAATGCTATGGGGGCAGCCTAGGATAGCTTGGTTCCACATAATAGAGAGAAACAAAATTCCTCAGCACCAGATCTTCAACAAGAAAAGTCTAAATCATTACCTAGAGATTTCAAGTAGAAAATGAAAATCAAAGAATAAGGCATGGGTGAATACTCTTTGGAACCCATGTGTTTGGCCAACTTACCAACATCACCTAGATCTCATGGATTACCTACAGCATCAACACAACAAACAACTCAGCCCATCACCAAGTTTTATGGCACATTCATCCAACTCGGCACTCTAGCACATGAATCCGAGGAAAAGGACATCCTTAGCTGGTTATACAAGGATGAAGAAGAAAATAACAAAGCAGCTACTATGGAGGTAGTTATACCAACACACTTGTATAGAAAAGGCTACTTAATCATGTAACAAATGGGATACAATGGCAAAGGACCTATTGGAAAATGTAAGGAAGGTGTCACAGAACCAATAGATCCTCATTCACAGTTTAGTAAAGACAAAATAGGATTGGGTTATGAACTCACTCTACTACCAAGAAGGACACCACACAAATATCAAAAACATTAGTGGAAAGCAAAGAAGAAGTACAAAGAGGAATCCTGGTAGGAAGCATTATTTGAGTCAGTAGAGAAAATACGTAAGGAACGTGAACATCAAGAAAGGAAGAAACATCAAGAGAAGCCCATCATTCAAAAGAAGACAACATCTATAGAAGTACATCATGTTCAAGAACCAATATCCAACAAACCAGAATCACCTCCTGATAACATCATTCCTCCCCAAGGAGGGACAGTAAATGAACAAATACAAAGAGTAGAAGCAAGATCTGACATAGAGTCAGAGAAAACTATCAAACTTGTATCAATCATCAAAGACCTGTTCTCACCCTACAACATACTAGTCCACAACATTGCTAGAATCTGGGATACTACCTCCAAGACTGATTCCAATGAATATGAATGGGGCAGTTTTTCTAATGCTACTGAAGATATTTGTTCAAAGGACAGTCATACACCCATCTGTCAAGAAGCACGCAACTCAGAATCTAGACCACTTGAATTTGGTCCACAAAATATCTATGACACCAAGGAAAATGAGCAACATCATTATGAGCAAGTCTATATGAAAGATGACACCATCGAAGACCTCGACAAAATCCTTAACTTCTTTGACACCCAGGCCAATCATGAAGATACCTCCATCCTGACACTTTCAGCAGCAGAACTTGATCCACCAAATGACTCCTTACCACTTGTCTTTCCTGACCTCATAGATTGGGACGAACCTGAAATTCATGATATACCAATTTTCCCAAATGAAGAATCCATTATACATTACTTGTGTACCATTAACCCAGAAAAAAATTCTACTAGTGAACAAAGTAACGACATCTACAACTAGAGGAGTGCCAAGTCTCTCAATCGCAAAAATGAAACCAATAAAGGATCTACTGCTGAAAACTAGTCAATGGCATCAATAGATCACAAAAAAGTAAAAATAAAGGACACATCTGAGGGTGAAAACCTTTTAATGGCACCTAAAGATGGGAGACTTGACACTCTTCCTGAGCATTATCATGAGCGATCACCCATATTAATTGAGCCCACTCAATCAATCAACATTGGTACTATAGAAGCAACCAAAACATACACCTGGCAGAATCTCTGACAAAGGAAGAAAGATCAGAATTTATAAAAAAATTTAAAGAAAAGAAAATCAATTTTGCTTGGTCATATGCAGATATGCCTGGGATTGATCCACAATTAATCATGCATTACTTGTCCATTACTCCAGGAGCTAATCCAGTCAAACAAAAACTATGAAAGATGAATCCACATGTGGCACTCATGGTCAAAGCTGAACTAAAGAAACTATTAGATGTCAGATTCATTTGACCTATCGACTATGCTGAATGGATTTCCAACATCGTGCCGGTATCAAAACCAGATGGTAGTATCAGAATATGCATTGATTTTAGAGATGTCAACAAAGCCTGTCCAAAGGATGACTTTCCTTTGCCCAGTATTGACATAATTGTAGACCTCACAGTAGGCCATGCAATGCTATCACTAATGGATGGTTTTTCAGGCTATAATCAAATCAAAATAGCCCATGAAGATCATGATAGAACAACATTTACTTGTCCTTGGGGAACGTACTATTGGATTGTTATGCCTTTTGGCTTAAAGACTATAGGTGCAACTTATCAATGAGCAATGACAACAATCTTTCATGACATGATGCATACCTTCATGGAAGACTATGTGGATGATTTATTAGCTAAATCCTTCACCAGAGTAGAACACCTAAGCATCTTAGAAAAGATTTTTGATAGATTGGAGAAATTCCAAGTCAGGCTCAACCCTAAGAAAGGTGTCTTCGGGGTTACATCAGGCAAGTTACTAGGCTACATAGTTTCAGCTAAAGGTATTGAAGTAGATCCAGCAAAGGTACAAGCCATTATGGAGATGCCACCACCAAAGAAAATTAGTTAGCTCAGATCTCTACAAGGATGACTTCAATCAATCAAGTGATTCATCGCTCAACTAGTAGATAAAAGTCTCCCATTCAATCATTTGCTACATAAAAATGTACCGTTCAGATGGGAAGCCAAATGTGCAGAATCCTTCTATCAAATCAAATAGTATCTAATGAACCCACCAGTTCTAGTACCACCAATAGCAGGAAAGCCACTCATTTTCTATATTTCAACAACAGATATATCACTGGAGGCATTGTTAGCACAAGAAGATCAACAAGGCAAGGAACAAGCTATATACTACATCAGTAGGACATTAAATGGATATGAATTAAACTATACATTCATTGAGAAGGCTTGTCTAATAGTAGTGTTTGCCTCTCAAAAATTCCAACATTACATGCTAGCACATACAATTAAGCTAGTTGCCAAAATTGATCCTCTCAAATATCTACTCAGCAAGGTAGCTCTTACAGACAGATTGGCTAAATGGGTCATGATCCTCAGTGAATTTGATATCCACTACATAGAACGAAGAGCTATCAAAGGATAAGCAATTGTGGATCAACTGGTTGAAGCACCACTACTTGGAAAACAAACTATGGAGATCAAATTTCTGGACAGGGATGTTCTTACTATTTCTACCAGACAATGGACCTTGTACTTTGACGGATCCTACACACAACATGGCTCGGGTGCTGGCATTCTGTTTATCACTCCTGAAGAACACACTATACCAAGATCACATAGGCTTATGTTTCCATGCATGAATAACATTGGTGAATATGAGGCATTGGTTATAGGCATCAAAATGGTCATAGAATGGAGAATCACAGAACTAAAAGTCTACAGAGATTCACAACTAGTCATCAATCAAATCAACAATGACTATCAGACAAAGGATGACAAGCTACTACCATACAAGTGAATGGTGGATGATTTCAAACAATATTTTGTACACATCACCTTCGAACAAATACCAAGGTTGGACAACAAAGGAGCTGATGCAATGGCTACTATCACTTCACTACTACAAATTCTAGAGCAATAGAGTCGTTATGAGTTTCTGGTAGAGCAACTGTTTTCCCTGACCTATGACCACTCCGATTCCCATGTTATCTATGCCTTGACCAGTTCGGACTCTCCATTATATGGATCGATATACGATTATCTTAAAAACAATATCCTACCCATTGACCTATCCCGAAACCAAAAAAGTAACTTTATCCGATAGGCCGCCCGTTATACTCTCACTGTTGATACTTTGTACCATCGAGGTCTAGATGGTACTCTTCTTCGTTGCCTTGATCATAATGAATCTGACTCCGCTTTACATGAGCTTTGGGAAGGTATCTATGGCACACATTCAAGTGGTACTACTCTTGCTAAAAAGCTTCTAAGAATGGGATATTAGTGGCCAACAATGGAAAAAGACTCTTATCACTTTGCAAAGAAGTGTCCTAAATGCCAAATCCATGGCAATCTTATACATGCACCAGCACAGGAACTGCAACCATTCATGACATCCTGGCCCTTTTGTCAATGGGGACTAGACTTGGTCGGCAAAATTCATCCTCCATCTTCAAATGGACACAAGTTCATTATAACTGCAATGAAATACTTTACCAAATGGATAGAAGCAGTCCCCATAACCACAGTGACTAGGAAACAAATTGCCTCTTTTATCCTTAATTATCTAATCTGCAGATATGGCATTCCAAGTTCCATCATCACAGATAATGGACGACCTTTCAAGAACCAAGATGTGCAAGAATTATGTGAAAAATTCAAAATCCAACATCATTTTTCTACACCTTACTACCCACAGGGGAATGGTCAGGTAGAAGCATCCAACAAGACAATATTGAAAATCTTAAAGAAAACAGTGAATGATGCAGGCAAAGATTGGCATATACAACTCAATCCAGCAGTTTGGGCATACAGAACTAGCTTCCGCACACCTACGAGAGCTACACCATATTCATTGGTATATGGATCAGAAGCAATTTTACCCTTGGAGGTAGAAATTCCATCTCTTAGAGTTTCTCTGAAAGGCTTAATCCTAGATGAAGAGTATCGAGCTAACCGACTGTAAGAGCTTGAACTGCTAAAGACACCAATGTGCCTACACTCATCTCAAAGCATATCAACAACGCATGTGCAGGAGCTACAACCATAAAGTTATTCCCCAAATTTTTAAAATTGGTGACCTAGTACTCAAAGAAAATCCTAGAAATCAGCAAGATCGGGAAAAGAAAGGGAAATTTGAACCTTAACTGGTTAGGTCCTTATGTCATCATATTAGCCTATGGATCAGGCACTTATCAGCTAACAACTTCAGAAGGAGATGTGCTCGACGAACCAACTAACAACATCCATATGAAGAAATACTACACTTGAGTAGTCTAATGCACATAAAAGTAAAAAAATAAAAAATATCAAAAAATCAAGAAAAAGCAAATAAAAAAGGGTACAATAAAAGCAACTGGTGAAAACCTAGCAATAGGTGCTATTGTGAGAGGAAAACTCCTCTATCTATATCCATACCATTATATCCATAGTAACACACTATCGACCATCGCCTGACATTTTTATCACAATATCCATCCAGGGCATACTTAGCGTAGTCACTATCCTAGTTTATCCACATATCCTTTCACCACATCTCACCATGGCTTGGTAATCAATGTACATATCCACATCAAGAGGCACACTTGGCTAGGGGCAATATTAATAAAAACTTGCAGCACGTTCATTCCATCAAAACTAGAAGCAAACTCGGAACATCGTATCCAGCAAAACAACACTCACACAATGACAAAGCAAAACATTGATCGCCTAAACAGGATTCACAAAATATGATGGATGATTTTTTGAAGTAACAAATGTTGCATCTTGCATAAAGTTTTGACTTTTTTTTTGCACTTAAACTTTTTGAATCATTGGATCCTCTAAATTTTCTCAAGAGTGCTTCAAAGCTAGAGAATGTCGAGGAGACTCCAATATTTTCTTAGTTTTCTATCTATGAGGTGATCATCTATACTGTGTAAATACTTGTCTCGACACATGATTCACATCATATCACTGAAGACATGAATCCAATTTACGCATACAAATGGTTTAATCTTGTCTGTTTATACGCAATCCACACTCAGGTCGTCCTGGTTCAATTATATCTTGACGCTTGTGCTATCTTGCAAAATCAAAAATCATGTAAATTTTTCTCAGGTCATTATGGTTCAATTATACCATTATGCTTGTATAAATTTTCAACATATCCCAAAACAAATCAATTCTCAATGATGATACATATAAAGAAAGAAAATAACATGTGGCTATACAGGGATGACAAATGAAGAATGAGGATGCTCAAAAACAATTAGTTGCATATCATTTTACAATTAGTTGCATATCATATCATACATCTCATTTTCAAGATACATCTCACAGCATATCATATCCTGCATCTCATCTTCAAGATACATCTCACAGCATATCGTATCCTACATCTCATTTTAAAGATACATCTCACAACATATCATATCCTACATCTCATTTTCAAGATACATCTCACAGCATATCATATCATACATCTCATTTTCAAGATACATCTCACAATATCATATTCATCAAATATCGTATCACAGGATTCTATCTAAGCATTGCATCATCGTAGAACTAACAAAGGCATATAGAAAGCATAATCTATAACACATCACATAAGGATCAAAGAAAATGGTGTCATATATATATCTCCAAAAATGATCAATATACAAAATATGTCATGTCCATGTCACTAAAACAAAATGATCAAAATACAATAGAGACAACGTCTTTCAGGTATGACTATCTCCTAAGGGAGATGGTCTCACTACAGATGTCCTAGCACCCATATCTCTAGGTGGATCCTGTCTTGAAGGCCCTGTGATGCCTCTGGTCTCTGTCCTTGACCCAGTCTCTCGGGATCGACTGGATCTCGACTGTGTGAAACTCTGCACTCGACACTCCCTAGGCACTGTATCCTCGTAGTGTCTCCTATAATACTCCACCTCCTTGGCTCTCAAAGCTAGCTCTCTCAAGGTGTCTCTCATCAAGGCACCTACTGTTGCTCTCTGCAAACTCACCGCGAGCTCCTCTGCTCGACCCCGTCGCTCTATCTCCATATCTTGCTCTATAGTCAGTTGAGTAATCTGACGTTGATGCACAAACAACTATGTCTACAAATGTTGCACTAACAACTGCAGTGATCTAATTTGCACATCCTCTGCATGCGTTGGAATCCGCATCTGCAGGGGTACCTGTGAAGGGGTACCCCCTGTTCCTCTACCTGTCCTTGGTGCTGGTGGAGGTAGAACATCAGATCTCCTCCTCTGGGCCGGTCGTCTGAAGTCATCATGCCCTCCCACCATCGCTATTACCTCCCCAACCCTCTCCTCACCCCCAGCTCTGATAGCCAAACCTACTCTCCCTCTATCCACCACCACCCACTGCCCTACCCTCTCACCCTGTACCGCTCTATCACCACCATCTCCACCTCTCTCTCCTCTCCTCCCTCGATCAAGTCTCCCTTGATCCAATCTCCTCCTCTCTCCTTGTCGACCTCGACCACCTCCTATATCACCATCTCCTCCACCACCACCTCCTCCATCATCACCCCCTCCATCACCACCTTCATCCTCTATCTCCTCACCAACCTCTCCTCGCTGATCATCCTCATCATCATTGAAAGCGGGAATCATCTCCACTGGATCTGATATCTAGGCCACTGCACGCACTGCAAAGAGTGCTGCAAACTCGTCAATCATCCCTGCATCCACTATCTCAGGGGCATAATCCCAAATCTGGCTGGCTAAATGAAAGAACTCCTCCACTGCAGTCGTGCTATCAATCATTGGACCCCAATCTGGGATATCCTATCTCTGTCAAGCATAAAAACATGCTCCTTGTGGCATCCAATGCTGTTGACCATACTGCCGCAGCACCCAGCTATGCAAAAACCTCTCTATAAAAAAGGGCGTCCGCCATATTAGATACCTAGACATGAAAACATGGGGCATCTCCATCCCATCCTCTGCCCATACCTCACAACCTGTATATGGTCGCCAGACGACTGTATCAATATCATCCAACACCCTCCTCCAATGCTCTAGTTTTCCTAGCTTACACTGGACAACTATCCCTCTATACTCGTATGCATACGCACACCCAATAGGCCAATCTCTGTCCGCTAGTGGCCTAGCTGCGAGGATATGCTCCCATGCCCATACCTGTAGCAGTGTCACTCCAGTTGATAAACTGCCATAACCCAAATAGACCACCTAATACAAATCCCTATATAAGTGGGCTAGCATAGAAGACCCCCATGCAAATCGATGACCCTACATCACCATATTCTCCAGCACCAATCCCCATCCCACTGCTAGTCCCTTCGACCTACAGTCGGGACATAAAAACCCGCCTATGAAACCTACCAAAACTAATGGTAGAGGAGCGTAATCCAAATCCAAAAACTCCTGCCAGGGGATCTCATACCCGCAAACAGTATCATCCTGCAAGATCTGGCGAAGTTCCTTAGTCCCACCCTCCTCAGTCTACTCGTATGGTAGCAATGCACCTACAACAGAAATTTGCAGAATCCGGTAGCAATCCTTAGGCATCACTGTAATCTCGCCTGTCACCAAATGGAAGGTGTTCGTATCACTGTGCCACATCTCTGCCAATGTTGTCAATAAACCCTGGTTCATGATGAACCGAGGCATATCTAACAATGAGGTCAGGCCACACCTCTCAATAATGTCTCTATCTGCCTATGTGAATCATGGTATCAATGACCACGATCTCAGAAATTGCTCATGCGACTGAACCACTCCTAGACGTTCCTGTCAAAAACAAAGCAAGTCCAATATCAGTTTCCTCATCAACACATAGATATCAAAATCAAATTCATCTCAAAAACTTGAAAACTTTGAACAATCTAAATCAAGTCATATCAAATCATATCAACTTGTAACACAACTCAATTTTCATATTCATATCAACTTGTAACACAACTCAAGTTTCATATTCATATCAACTTGTAACATAACTCAAGTTTTACATTCATATCAACTTGTAACACAACTCAAGTTTCACATCCATATCAGCTTGTAAAACAACTCAAGCTCCACAATTCATATAAAAAACATTCATATAAAAAACTACATCATATCAAATTCACATCAAATCTATATCAAATTGAAAAATCGCAAATCAAATCAAGTTATATCAGAACTCATATTGGACAACTCATCAAAACAATGACAACAGACACGCAGACTGACAAATTGCACTTATCCTGGCAAAACCAGCATCAACCTACAAATTTTCTTCATTCACAATTCACACTATACCAAAAAATTTTCCCTATGCGCTAAACAATTTTGTCTACGCACTAAATTAATTATCATGTGCTAACCTATCCTCTCCATGCGCTACCCAATCCACCCTATGCGCTAGAAAAACCTATGCGCTACCCTTTTATTTTTAAGTGCCACTTAACCTACCCTAAGTGCTCAAACTACCCTATGCGCTATTCTACCTGGCTTTTGTGCTACATGTCTACCCCTATGTGCTAGGTCATACCTACGAGCTATCTAGCCCTACCTATGCGACCTCCTAGAAACCCTATGTGCTAGGTATCTCCTATGCGCTACCTGTTTTACCCACTGCGCTACCCTATGATCCCGGTGTGTAAACCTAATCCTATGTGCTATCCTAACCTACCAATGCGCTACCCTACTCTTTTCAGATGCTACCTAGTTTATTCAACCTGACGTGCTATGAAACCTTTCATATGCGCTATTTCGTGACCCTGACACGCTAAAACGTAAAATCTGCATGAAAAATTGCAAAAATTGACTAAAAACGACAAAAAAAAAAATCAAAAAGGGGTCAAAAAGGTTGACTTACCGGTGGTCCATATGTGGCAGGCCTCTGATACCTCCACGCGCGCTCGAATCGATGAGAGGAATATGGAATCGGCATGTTGACTTCTCTCCAAATGTCACTTTCTCCAAAGTCAACTAGCACAAATGAGACAAAAAGAAATCAATTTTTTCCCTTTTATAGGGTAAATCAAAATTAGGGTTACGTAGAGGAATGTAAAAATTTCTCGTGGTCTCATATCAAACCCTCGCAAACATCATTATCGGGAGATGAATCAATTTCTCGCATCAAACATAAAAAAATAAAATTACAATGCAATCAAAACACATCAAATTTTCAACATTTTGATTCATCTCCCGAGGGGGCATTATCAACATCGTTTATCAAATCTGGGGCACGACATAAACATCTTGACATAAAAAACTGATCATAACCAAATCAAAACGACACATCATTTTCTTTGAATCAACATGTGCACACACATCACTTCAAAGAGGGGCAAAATGTAGATGTATAAAAATGACCATATTCCTAAATAAATATTTTATGTTCATTCCTCTATTTTAGTTAAATCTAATTTAATTAAACCGCCCACATTCCTCTATTTAATTAAATAAATTATTCAATTTATTTAGTTAAATTCACTAGAACCTTTTACATCCTTTAATTGAATAAATCATTTTATTTAATTAAATCCATTCTTCTTAATTAAATTTACATTTAATTAATAGTTCACCCCAAATTGAATAAATCTAATTTATTCAATTTCCCAATTTGCAACTAAATTGAAATAAAGTAATTTATTTTAATTAATTCTATTTTTCCTCATGCACTTGTAAAATCCTACATCTCCCACTTGCATCCTAAACCCTATTTCCTAATTTCTTCTAGAATCCATCTAATCCTAATCAATTAACCCTAAACCCATCCATTATCCCTTTTCCCTAAATTTGAGGAGGTCACTTCTCAAATTTGGAGTAAAGTCTTCAAAAGGCATTAAAGCCTTTATCCATTCAACAAGCTAACTTGTTGACTACCCCCAAATTTGGAAGGACTCTTACAAATTTGTCCCCAAAGTCTTTAAACCATTAATGGTTAACTAACCCTTAGTGGCATGGTTAGAGACTTTTTGACTAACTTAACCTCCATGTAACCCAAGGGTCTCATCAAGCATTTATTGGTTTGACCATGGTTATTCCTTTATCCCTTGCACAAGAGTTTACCTCCTAGGTAAAAGCTTTATCCAATGGATAACCTTAACCTAACCTTAACCCTTACCTCCTAAGGTAACCATGAGGTCTTCTCAAGCATTTAATGCTTCCTACCTCTCCTCTCAACCAGCCTTATGTTGACAATTTTCACCATTTCATTGGTGAAAATTGAAAACATGGATTGATAACTTTCAATCCTGACCCTTGATAAGATCATCCAATCTTGACCATCCATTGCCCTATTTTTTGCTATAAATAGAGCTCTCATTCCTTCATTTTGAGGATCCATGCAAGCTTTTAGTATCTCATTTATGCTTAATTTTATTAACACATCTAGTCTCTCTTTTCAATAGGAATTAATCTAATAAACATTTTAGACTATTTCCTTTACCATTAGCTTAACTCATAACTAGTATATCATGTTAGGATAGTATTGCTACTAATCTTGTCATCTTATAATCTAGTTTATTGCATTTGTAGAGTCATGCATAGATAGGATGCATTTTCATAACTAAATCAATCATAAGCATCCCTCGTTCTTGTATTTGTCATCCCTAAGCCACTTTGCTCAGTGATCTGAGAGCAAAGGCATTGGCTTGAGGGACCTTGGGAGATAGAGAACCATGGAACCAACCTGGGTAAGTTGAGTCATCCTTCATGACTCTATAACTTGCACCAGGAAGTCCTGTGGGTGTGTGTACAAGCCTCTTGGAGCTTCATTTTCACATTTTAAGTTTCATAACCCCACTTTTCCGGCATACACATAGTGATAGGGACAAGTATCTTTTGCTATTAATACAAAATGGGGAAAACTACCTGAGGATTTTGATGTCACAAAGATTTTACCAACGGGAAAAACTTAAGGTCAAGATAACAGTCAAACACCACCCTTGACACAAATACAAGCAATGCCCTCTAGTTTTCCTCAGAACGTCAACACAAATGCAAATTTTCAAACAAGCGTGTCATCTTCAGCGATCAATGCTAGTGTACCATCACAGAGCATATTGATAATATCAAGTGTCTCAGCACCTATTCAAACACAAGCAACAAGTGCATCCCAGCCTCCAGTTTCCTATTTTATGGGATCCACATATAGTTATCAAAATGCAAATCTAGGTATTGCCAATACAGTAGGTACAACTCAACCAAACATGGGTTCGCATATCGCCTATTTCACTGTACCTAGTGGAACACACAAGGTTATAATATTGGTACCATCCAACAACCTCCGAATTATGCAATGACGAATCCTTTTGTGGGACATACACAAACACAAGGTATACCTTTGACACAAACAGACATTCTGACACAACAATTACAGAATTTGCAACAAAAGATGAGGACCATGCAAACTGGTAATGATAAAAAGAGCTACACAATGCAGGACTTATGTCCTTATCCATTCGATCATACATTATACATGCCACCTTTCCCACAACATTTTGAAACGCCCAAATTTGATAGATATCAAGCAAAGGGTGATCCTAGAGATCATATCAGAGAATTTTTTACGGCATGTATAGAAGTTGCCTCAGAAGATACTTATCTAATGAGACTCTTCCCTAAAAGTCTGGGAGCTCCGACTTTAGAGTGGTTTTCACATTTACCACCAACCATCACATCATGGGGGGAATTAGCTAAACAATTTATTGCAAATTTCTCACACAACATTGACACCCAAGTTACTTTTATGGACTTATGTGCCGCTAAACAATATGAGAATGAAACATTTGCATCCTTCATACAATGATGGAGGGATCTCTATAGGAGGTGCAAGGCAGTTATCCTAGAAACAGAGAAAGTGGATATGTTTACAAAAAATTTGATTCCTAAGATTAAATATATGATACAAATGCAATGTCTAACCACATTTAAACAAATCACAGAAAAGGCTCTTAAATGTGAGAAGAGATTAGTAGAACAAGGTCTTGTTAAGTATGGCAACAACAACAACAATGACTGTAGACACCTAAAATTGTCCAGTCTAATTAAATAAATATCTTTATTTATTTAATTATTTAAGCCTAATTCTTCTATTAATTGAATAAATCTTTATTTATTTAATTAATTCATTTATCCTCTTCTAGCCTTATTTCTCATTTAAATAAATACTTATTTACTTAAATTATCCTTTTCCTAAATTAAATAAATATTTTATTTATTTAATTGATCTCACTTCCTCTATTAATTAATTAAATCTTTATTTATTTAATTAATTCATTAACCTTTTCTACCCATGACACGTGTCATTCATCTCTTAATTCCTAAACTACCTATCCTCTCATTATTTTATTATTTCCTTTACCTACCCTCTAATCATAGCCAACCATTTATCTTTTACACCTCTCAATCTTATGCCTCCATTTCATATAGTGTCTTCTATATAAGGAGATGCTTGCTTCATTATCAACCCTACCTATGAATTCTAATCAAGTATCCTAGCATTCAAACTTTCATATGCGATCAAGCCTACTTGCAACCACATTTCCGTTCTTTGTTGAGCTCTTGTGTACATATAAAATCTGAGAGCAAATGAATCAAGCAAGATCAATGGAGATAGGAAGAATGGAGATTCAAACCCTATTGGACATGTGATGGTATAATCTTTGTGATTTCATTTGATTTGCATTGTCGTAGGTAATCTTCATATGTTATGGTGGATCTTTGTTGTTGTTAGGCTAGGGTTTTGTGGTTGAATTCATTTAGTCTTTCAACATTGTTGTTATCCATTTTCTCCATAAACAATGACAAATCTAAGTTTTGGTCAAAAAACAAAAATGTGATGAATGATGGTATTGTAGATGCCAGAGCGATAAATAGAACTCAACCTGTTTTATCTTTGGGAACGAGTCAATCAACAAATCCACATACAGGGAATAACACAACATCAACAAATGTAAATGCTACGCAAAACACAGACACAAGATACCCCAGGGTAAACGCTCCAAGAAAAAATTACACACCTTTAGGAGAACCTATTGAGTCAGCACTCAAAAAATTAATACAGACAAACATGATCACTTTACCTAAAGTAAGAGTATATGAACCAGGTCCTTTCAAACCCACATGGTGGAACGACAATGATTTCTGCAATTATCATAGGACTAAAGGTCACAAAATGGCAAGTTGCTACAAATTGAAAAACTTGGTCCAAGATATGATACACCAAGGGGACATCACAATTGATATGGATAAGACCTCAGCAAACACAAATCATACAATTTTTAAGGATCCTTTTGTTAAGCATGACAAAGAAAAAAATACCACATCAGGTACCCAAGACAATATGGCTAACTACACAAAGGTCTCATACGATTACACTATTCATGCCATTAGCTTAGGAGATACAACAAACAATGATTCACAAGAAACACCTGATCACGAGGACCAATATCAAGACACTCATAAAGATGAAAACCAAATTTGCATGATATCTGAAATACCAAAGTATGATGATGACACAAATCTTTGTCTCAGAGACTGGGGACATGATCAACCATCTCACTCAGGTTGGTTTAAAGATGAACTCATTGAACATATTATGGATGTCAAACATACACATCGAGACTATGAAGAAGGATTTAACATAAATCTAGATAAAACAGCCTATTATACAAATGATACAATTGCTACAATCACAATTACTCCCAGAGCCAGAGACTGTGCAGTGGTTACTCGTAGGTCAAAGGTAACTTTACAAGGGATACCACAAAATCAACCACCAGCAGTAGGGACTTACAATGTAGTTGAGCAACTTAAGAAAACTCAGGCACAGATATCATTATTTGAACTACTGTGTATCTCACCCAATCATAGAGCTATATTGGACAAAGCACTTCAAGATTAAGTATTAGATAGAGATATAGATGAACATGCCTTCCAGTCTATGGTAAGAAGTTTGACACAAGGTACACATATTGCATTCATAGAACAAGATATTCCTAGTGATAAATTGCTTCATAATGACCCACTACATCTAGAAGCTTACATTCATAAGAAAAGAATCAAACGAGTACTTATAGATGGGGGAGCTGGTCTCAATATTTGTACTTTAAAGTTGGTCAAAGCACTGGGATATTCTAAACTTCACATTGATTATTCCAAAAGGATAAATATCAAGGCTTACAATGATGAAGAACGTCCATCTAAAGGCATTGTAACATTACTTGTACAAGTAGGACCAATAACAATAGAGGTCACTTTTCAAGTCTTGGATAGAGAGCTGGGATATAACATGTTATTGGGCCGCCCATGGATCCACACCATGCAAGCAGTACCATCCACATTTCATCAGTGTGTCAAATTCCCATACAATGGTATTGAAATCACCATAAAGGGTGATCCAAATCTGGTCCAACATTGCAATTATCTAAAAGATAGTGTCAATAATTAGGTACCTATCAATCAGTCCATACCTCTCACTACATAGTTGGAAACATTAAAGATCACAAAAACACAAAAAGATATGCCTACGACATCCTCCTTACAAATAAAGGATATGGGTTGTGGAGAGTACTCTATTGCGAATACTTTAAGTGGAAAACAATTGTCTCTTTCACCCAAGTCCTTTGGGAAACCTCACACTACATTGCAAAAGCAAGACAAAGGAAAGGAAATTGTCAGATACACAAACTCATGCTCTTTCATTAGATGGGGTGACTTACAGGAAGAATCCTTGAACGAAGATGTTAACCATTGGATATATAGAGAAGAAGATCATATCAAAAAACCCAGAATACACACAGATCGGTATGGAAATGGATTAAAAATACTCCAAAGACATGGATATGATGGTACCACAGGCCTTGGGTTACAGAAACAAGGAAGACTAGAACCTGTTATTCCTAATGATAATCCAGGAAATCAAGGATTGGGATACAAGCATGTACAACATATCACCGAAGCAAGACAATGTACTCTTGATATACTAAATAGACCAAGCAAACCATCAGATTACATATCACAAAGGAATTTGTCCACATAGGCACTTCCATCTTCATCTCAAACAAGTAATCAGGTACCTACATCACCAAGCGCAAAATCAGATGGGGAAGACATGAGACAACTCTTGCAAGAACCTACCACTGAGTTACAAAATGATGTAGTTATTGACACAATAGTATAGGCTAATGTGGCAACAGATGCAGGATTACCCCCACCACCTGAATCCCACCCATGGTTATTGTCACTACTTCTACCATGAGAAGCAACTCAGGCTCAACCTAATGAAACAGATGAAGAAAGATTGCAAAGGCTTATACCTGGCTTAAGAAGGGTCACTAATGTACAAAGAAGACCAGTCAATCTACAACAGAATTAGGGACAAGAACAAGAATAAATAAGTGATTATATCTCATATGATGAAACATATATTGAAAGTGAGACAAACTCTCATGACTATGAGTTCTTATCACTCCATGATTCTACCGCACCGGAAAGTGTAATATCAAACAATCAAGTCTTCATGTTATCAGACTCTACTAAAGAAGGGAATAATGATTTACCCCTAATACATTCACACTTGATTGATTGGGGGCAAGAAGGAAAACCAACGCTGGATTGGTTTGAAAATGACGAAGCAATTTTAGAATTTCTAGGAGTCAGAGAGGGATTTCCGGAAGGTGATCATAAAGAAGGGTTTTCTATAGACCTAAATAGAATGACATACTTTGGAGAAGAAAGTACTTCTCCAGCAAAAGATAAGGATCAAACTACCCATAATGACAAAGGTGACTTGGGTAATCTTCCTATGGAAAGAGAAAGTTCGGCATTACTTACAGAGGAAACAAAAGAAGTAAATATAGTAGAAGGGGAGGTTGTACATAACATCCATCTAGCAAAATCACTGAGCAAAGAAGAAAAAGATAGATTCATTCATTTTTTCAAGAAACGACCTATCAACTTTGCTTGGTCCTATTCAGACATACCGGGCTTAGACTCTGAATTAGTGTTGCATCACTTACCATTGATACCAGTGTTATCACTGTTTTAAAATTGGGTTCTACTTTCCCCATAATTGGCCATGGTATTTTGAAAATTCGAATAGGGTATGGTTTAAAGTGCTTCAGCTTTGTTCTAAACCTAGAGGGTTTAAGGGTTTTCCAAGTTTTAAACTTTATCTTTTGTATTAGATCCCCTGGTTTCTATTCCTTTGTTACTTTATTCCACTTAAGTCATGGGTCGCGGGGTCATAAGAAGTGTCCCCCCTTGCTATTTACCTAGGCGGTTGTGTTAATTATTTGAAAATTTTCGCCTTGTATTATTTCCTTCTAAAGTGCCAGGCCCAGTAAACGTCGATCAACTTGGGGAAAGATCCGACGGTCGGCGCTATTTTGCAAGGGTTAAGTGCTCGCCCTTTAAGGCTGCGAAATAGCGAGGATGAATATCAGCCGTCCATGTGTCATGCGGAGAAAGTAAAGGATGTGGCCGTCGAAGAAGGTAGGGCCCCCCTCTGTGGTTTTCTTCTAGTGAATTAGAAGGCAGCACGTGGCACAGGTCGCAACAGTCAGCAGGTCAAGGCGCTAGGTGTCCATGACGTGTCCGTGGGCCCCAAAGATGAGTCAGCTCTGAGGTGGAGATGACCTGGCAGGGATAGCTCTTACAGTTCACTGAGACCCCATGGCTCCTTCGAGCAAATGAAAAATTGACAGGTCAGCTCCGAAGGTGACAAGGCGCCAGGTGTCCATGGCGTGTCCGTGGGCCCACCATCTCTGAGAGCTTCTAACAGGATTTAAATGCCGAGCAAGTTGAGATATGATCTAACGGCTCACGCTATTTCGCAAGGGTAAGATGCCCACTTCTTAAGGCCGCGAAATAGCGAAAGTTAACCAGGACCGTCCACGTGTCTTGATGACACGCAGTCTAAAAGGAAACTGTGGGTCCCTATGGTTCCTGCTTGACGAATGAAAAATTGACAGGTCGGCTCCAAAAGTGACAAGGCACCAAGTGTCCATGGTGTGTCTGTGGGCCCACCATCTCTGAGAGCCTTCTCAAGGGGTTAATATTAGCCGTCCATGTGTCTTGATGATGACGTAGGAGATAGACCTGTTGAGACGAAGGTAGGGCCCCCATTGTTCTTCTTCTGGCAAATGACAGAATGACAAATCAGCATGGTAGGTGACTGGATGCCAGGTGTTAGTGACGACTCAGCGGGCCCACCATTCCTGAGGACCTGTTCGAAGGATTAAAAGGTGATTAACTTGAAAGATGATCCAACGGCCCGTGCTATTTCGCAAGGGTAAGGTGCTCACCTTTTAAGGCCGCGAAATAGCGAGAGTTAACGAGGGCCGTCCACGTGTCATGATGATGACATGGCAAAAAGGGAAAAACATGGGCCCGCCATAGTATAAAGGGATACATTCGGCCAGTATCAAAACAGAATGTAAAGGGATTTTCTAAGCCAATGATTAGATGCCGCGTGGTATTATGTAACCAATAGGAAGATGGGACCCAGACTAAAGACAAAGCCGTCAAAATACAATTCACAGTGAGACACTTGCAGGAAGGCTGTGACCCGTTGGAGTTAAAATATGAATTCTCGTATGAATTCGATTTTGAAGGGACGGCCGGAGCATGCGGAATCAATGTTACAGTTAAGGCCCAGAGTACAAGCATTTGATTTCCTAACAACCAAGTATAGAGATCTTTTAAAAGGATTTTGCAGAAGAGTAACGCAGAGTTATCTTTTGCAAATACAGAGAAGGTGAATCAGTTGCAGAGTGATTTCCTTGAAGCAAGCATCAGGTTCTTTCTTATTTTGCAGTTATTCTTGTGTGTTGTAACAAGTGGAATTATTCTCGTATTACAGAAGTGTTTAAGAAGTGATATTCGTCTGGTTGTTTTGCAAATGGCTCCTAAAAGGGAATTCTCTGGTAAAATTGATTATTTAGAAAGGAGTGTGTGTGATGACTTTTTAGAACAGTTGACGCTGTCAACCAACCAGGCATCTAAGGCCAAAGAGTTAGTACCCAGGGCTCCCCGTCTGAAGATTGGAGAAGGATTATATGACAAGGGTAATTGGTTAAGAGACCCACAGGTTGGACTGTCTGGGTTGGGGTTATTTAGAATTGGATTTGGGATGAGGAATTCTCCTGCTCCTCAAAATAGCATTTGGGAATTAGATGTTGGGAAGTTGGTAGTCCCAGGGGTGTTCATGGATACAGATTTGTTAACTCAAATGGCATTGAATTATGATTCAGTTACAAGGTGCATCCGGGATGTAAATGGAAAAGCCCTCGTGGAGATTAATGCAGAAGAGTTGAGAACAACATTTGGGCTCAGTGAGTTCACAAGCTTCTTGGAACCTATAAATTTCACACAATTAGCCCAGGTGTATAGGGCACAGAGGACTCATCTTAGGAACGGGCCTCTCAAAGAACTTTTTCTGAAAGTAGGAGTGTTAGCATTGTAGGGCCCAACACACAAGAGCCTTTTTCATTAAGTATGTTTACCTTGAGGGCAAAAGGGATGTATTGGGCACTTTGCCAAGTTCTAGGAGAGGATGCTGAATCGAATATGCCAAACCATTACTTGCTAATGATTGTTCAAATTTTGAATCCTTCCCTTGCTATTACATTTGATTATGCTTCTTATATTGCCGATGCTATCCATGGAGGATTGATAGGGATAAAGAATGGAAAGGTAGATAGGCCATTTGGGTGGTATTCACTCTTGATGCACCTATTTCTCTTCAAAGGTGGTGATTATTTTGCCAGTGGTATGGACCTGGTAAAAGAAAAGGAGGGAGAGAAGATGCCGGTACAACTATGGAGTACTGTGTTGTCATGGGACAGAGAGGATGCTAGTTTTCTGAAATTTGATAAATATTTTACATCCAAAATAAGGACTCTCCTTTGCTCTGACAACCCAAGAGTCCCCAAGGTTCTTCTGGAGTTCTTAAGACCAAAAGAATTCGCAGAGAATATCAAGATAGTTCATAATTGGGGTGATATGTACTTATATCCAGTCTCTACAATTTTTAGAGTTTTTGGTTTCAGAGGCACCCCATTTTTGTTACCATACCAGGTCCCCCTCAAAGTGGGAATAGCTAAGATTCTCAAGCAAATTGGTAACCTGCAAGAGGTAGAGTTAACAGGCAGAGGTAAAGGGACTATTTTCCCTACGGCTACAGTAGCCCACCAATTTGTAATCACCAAGGGAGGCTGGAAATGTTTTGAGGATTTCCTCAAACCCTACCATTTGTCCACTGCAGTGTCTAGATGTGCTGATCCAGAGGACTTTTACAATGGTGTGTTCCGGAAAAAAGTAGCATGCAGAGGTAGGCCTCATCAATTCCACTTTCCTGAAGACCTCATCAGGAATGAATTTGACTTAGATGAACAGGAATTGAGGAAGGAAAAGTGGGTGGCTTACAAGAAAGCCCTGGATTTTGTGCATCAATTTGATGCTAGCTATGACCCATTGTCTAGCTTCTTCCCATTGGAAGAGAAGATAAAATTTTTGATTATTTGCTTTGAGGATGTAATGCAAACAATAAAGGAGAAGAGGGAAGTTGTAATCAAGAATAACCCTGAGAAAGCAAGAATGATTTTAGGAAAATCAGCTCCCACTAAAGCAATCCCTCCTGGTGATTACACCCTGCATAAGAAAGCAGGTTACAGTGTGTTGGTGTCTACAACAGGGGAACCCTCTTCATCCAAAGGAAAGAGGAAGGTACAAGATGTCATTGAAATCCAGGATAGCCCAAAGAAGCAAAGGGTGGGGAAAGAAGTGCAATCAGATACACTCTTGTATTCCCCATCCCAATCCCCTATCCACATAGGAGATGAACAAGCAGCAACTGAATACCTCTCTCAGTTAGGCAGCTTGGGGGAGATTGCATATACATATGATGAAGTGGAAGAAGGGATGCCAGAAGAGCCCACTGAAGCACAGATGGACATCACTTCAACTAAACTCAAAGGCCAGGAGTGGGATCCTGAGATAAAGAAGGCCACTAGTGCCTTTCTAGCTGATGATAGCTTTGTCACATCTGAAGCATTCATGCAATTTATCTGAAAGCAACATATAGATAAATATAATGCTAGATGTGAAGCAAAAAGGGTAGAGCAGCCTAATAAAGATCCAGCCTCAGTAGAGGAAGAGATAAAATAGGAGATGATGGAAGAATTCAAAACCATCACTCCTGAACAGGGAAGGGATCTAGTAGCACAAGCTGGAGTGCTCATTCTACCAGAATGGAATATTGTTGATGCTCTGGTACTAGATGCAGTAAGAAAAGAGACTAAACCCATGGAAGGGGTTACTTTTAGTAAGGACAATGCTGCACTAGTCATGTGGTCCCTTAAAAGAAATGAGGATAAGAAAGGTAAAGATACCTCAGGGACAAGTCACATTGGTGGACTGATGATTAAAAGAGTAGAAAGTACAAGGGTAGTAGAGGCTGCTAGCACTGTGCTAGAGACTACCAAATTTAGTGTTGTAGTAGCTGAAAAGGAAGCCAAAGAAAAGGAGACCCTCCAGCTTAAATTGGAAACAGTTTTGAAAGCTTATGATAGTGCTAAGGAGGAGATAAGAGGAAAAGATAGCATTATTGCTAAATTGCAGAGCCAGCTGGCAGGACAACGCCAACAAGGTGAGTCTTCAACATTAATGATCACCTCTTCTCCTGCAAGACCTCCACCTACTAGCCCCATCATTGAGCTCCCACCATCTCCTGCGCCTTCTAGCTCTCAAATGATTGAGATAACTCCCCAAGAATTGGAGAATCTAAAGCAGACTTAGGCCTATTATGCGGGGAAGTATGAGGAGAAGGTAAAAACCACAATCTCCAGTTTTGCAGACACTATAAATGCCTCACTCCTTCACAATAGTGTAGGAAAGGTCATGGAGATATGGACTGAATTAAGAAGAGATAAGGCCATTTTGACACCCATTTTTGACAGATGGAGGCCTAGGGAGCAAGACTTAGAGTTCATGTGTGTTTCCTATGATGAAGCAAGAGCTAACCCCATTATCAAATCCACTTCTGATATCACTAAGAGTTTATTGCAATTGGCAACAGAAGTGGATAATGTGGAAAGAAGGGTTAAATTGCTTAAGAAGGAATACACTGATCAAATTTGTGAGTTGCTCCCAGGGATTTTTGCCAATCCAGATCAGCTGAAAGATAAGCAGATATGGCTCAATGAGATAAATGCCAAATTGTCAGCAAGGGTCAAGGGAATCATTGATCTGGATGATACCTCGTTCTTTGTTATAACCATACAGGAAATAGAAAGAATTAAATCACACTATAGTTTTCTTAACTCAGAAGTCAACAAACTGAGGAATTCTTGGAAAAGGTTGACTAAAGTTAAGAATGATGTGATTAGTTTTGTATGGCCGACAGAGGAGACATATAGTGAGTGGGGAGTTAAATATTCCACTCGAGATCCGGAGCAGTTGGAGGGTGCCCATGAAGAGCCAGAAGAGGTTACAACTGAACAACCCGTTGAACAAACTGCTGGAGAAGCTGAAAAAAGCACATAACTGATTCACGCAGAAATTGTAACCTCTTCAATTTTGAAATAATTGTAACAAACTTTCCTCCAGAAGTCCGAAGCTTTGTGCATCCATATTGTTATAAATGGATACCAGGACTAGAGAGAGAGGGATCACAAAAATTTTGTAAGAAAACGCTACAGAAAAATTATCTGAGCTTTTCCAAAGTTTAATAGAGAATTAGACTTTTGTAAAATCTTTTCAAATGAATATCAATATACAGGCCGTCAGTTTTGAGTAAAGCTCTGTGTCGTCTTCAATCTTGTCCTTAAGTCTATTTACTGTTTTCATTTTGAATGATCCAGGATTTTCTGTTTGATTGAAATTGTAAGGCAATCTCAGTATGGGTGTTTTTAGCTTTTCCCTTTAGGAGGGAAATTAAACATGCATGATCACTCCTACCAGTAAATACTTTAGGAGAAGCTTTGAATTTTGAGGACCATAGTTTAGTTTGAAGTGACTGAATTCTTGTTGGTGTTAGGCATTTGCAAGGATTTATGGAAACCAAGTTGATGGGAAGTATGGAGATATTTTATTTCAAGAGTTTTATCTGAGTTTGAGTGACTCTGTAGCCTTGGATAAGGCACTGGTACTGATCGAAGTTGTTTATTGCATGCTTTGTTGATCGAATATGCTGAAGTTAGGTACTGTTTCATTCTTTGTTTTTAGCTATTTTCAAGGTGAATGAACCCATTGGTTTTCTAGACTGGTTTGCTGTGGGTTTGTTGCTTAAGAGTGTGAAGTTAATTCACAAAGGGTATACCCACCTGGGCTCAAAGAAAAGCCCGAAGTGTAGAAGGTCTAACCAAACCTTGTCATATGTTGTTTCCATAATCCCTTTATCCTTGATGTCTTCTCGGCACCCATTTTAAATTGTCTTATTAAGGGCATTGAAGGGGAATCCGATTTTGAGAACAACAACCAGGAGTTAAACCTTACAAGCAAAAATTGAGAAAAATGCATCCAAGTATCGCATTACTAGTTAAAATATAATTACAAAAGTTGCTGGATGTAGGTTTTATCAAACCTATTGACTACGCGGAATTGATATCCAACCTGGTACCTGTGACTAAACCCAAGGGAGGCATAAGAATCTATATGGATTTTTGAGATCTAAATAAAGCTTGTCCTAAGGATGACTTCCCGCTACCCAATATCGACATGATAGTTGACCTAATAGCTGGAAATGAGATGCTATCCTTAATGGATGGTTTTTCAGGATACAACCAGATTAAAATTGCACTAGAAGATCAACATAAAATGACCTTTACATGTCCATGGGGAACGTACTGCTAGAATGTGATGTCATTTGGTCTTAAAAATGCCAGAGCAACATACCAAAGATCCATGACAACATTGTTTCATGACATGATCCATAACATAATGGAAGATTACGTAGATGACATATTGGCTAAATCATAAACCAGAGAAAGTCACCTTGCAGTTCTTACATAGATATTTGATCAGTCGGAATAGTATAATATCAGATTAAACTCGAAGAAATGTGTGTTTGGCGTAATAGCAGGTAAACTGTTAGGGTTTATAGTATCAAACAGAGGAATTGAAATAGACCTTGCCAAGGTCAAGGCAATTTTTGATATGCAACCTTCGTCAACACTTAAACAGCTTAGAGGGTTACAAGGAAGATTGCAATCCATAAGGAGATTCATAGCACAGTTGGCAGATAAGTGTCACCCATTCCAACATTTACTCAGGAAAGGAGTTACTTTTAAATGGATAGAACAATGCCAGGAAGATTTCCAAGCTCTAAAAGATTATCTTTTGAATACACCAGTGTTAATATCTCCTACTCCAGAACAACCTTTATTGTTATACATATCAGCAACAATCTCAGCTCTAGGAGCTCTATTGGCACAACATGACAAAAATGGAAAAGAAAGAGCCATTTATTATATAAGTAGGACTCTGATCGGCTATGAGCTTAATTATACCCCCATAGAGAGAGCATGCTTAGTAGTAATTTTTGCATCCCAAAAGCTCAGACATTACATGTTGACTCATAAGGTACAACTCATTGCACGCTTTAACCCACTCAAGTACCTATTGAGTAGAGCAACATTGACCAGGCGATTGGCTAAGTGGGTTATGATCCTGAGCGAGTTTGATATAGAATACATAGATAGAAAAGCTATCAAAGGACAAATCATAGTAGATCAATTAGTAGAGGCTCCTATACTAGAGAGTCACCCATTGCTGATAGACTTTCCAGACAAATCCGTGTTTACACTAACTACCTCAGTAATGTGGAAGTTATACTTTGATGGGTCATATACAAGTCACAGATCTGGAGTAGGAATTCTCTTCATTACTCCTCAAGGGGATGTTATACCTAAGTCATTTAGGATCAATTTCCCATGTACCAACAATATGGCCAAATATGAAGCTCTCCTCATAGGGCTTCGTACAACTGTACAATGGAAAATACAAGAATTACAGGTCTATGGTGATTCACAGTTAATCGTAAACTAGGTGAATGATGATTACAACATGAAGGATGACAAACTCATGCCTTATAAAAAGTTAGTCGAAGATTACAAGGAGCACTTTAGCAAAATTACCTTCGAATAAATCCCAAGAATACAAAACAAGGCAGTGGATGCAATGGCGATCACAAGATCTTATGAATATGCTTGCTAATGAAACTCAGTTTGAGTTTATCATAGAATAGCTAATGTTACCTACATATGAAACCCCCCTATCAGACTATGTATGTGCAATTGTGGGTCCAAAATCACCTTGGTACAATGAAATATATACATATTTGCACACCCAATACATGTCACCAGATCTATCCAGAAATCAAAAGAAGACCTTTATTTCTCAGGCATCTAGATACACCATTATAGCTGATACTTTGTATCGAAAGGGTTTCGATGGAACTCTTCTCCGATATCTAGATGAGAATGAAGCACACCTTTCTTTAAAAGAAGTCCATGATGGAATCTGTGGGGCTCACCAAAGTGGTTCGCCATTGTCAAAGAAATTGCTGAGAATAGGGTATTACTAGCCAACCATGGAAAAGGACGCTTACAAGTATGTACAGAAGTGTAAACAATGCCAAATGCATGGAGACCTTATTCATGCACCAACACAAGATATTCAACCCATCACATCACCGTGGCCATTTTCACAATGGGGATTAGATCTAGTGGGTAAAATCAACCCTACTTCTTTCAATGGGCACAAGTTTATCTTGACAGCTATTGAATACTTTACCAAATGGGTTGAGGCAATTCCTTTAACATACACAACTAGAAAACAGATAGCAAAATTTATGCTAAATTACATTATATGTAGATACAGAGTTCCAATGTGCTTTGTTACAGATAACGGGCATCCATTTAAAAACTAGGAGGTGAAATAATTGTGTGAAAAATTTCACATACAACAGAGATTTGCCACGCCATATTATCCACAAAGTAATGGACAAGTAGAGGCTATAAAAAAAACAATATTGAAAATCCTTACGAAAGTAGTCACTGACACAGGACGGGATTGGCATCTCCAGTTAAATCCCACTCTCTGGGCTTACAGAACAGGAGTACACACACCTATAGGAGCAACACCATATTCCTTGGTCTATGGTACAAAAGTGATACTCCCCATCGAAATAGAAATACCATCTCTAAGAGTATCCTTACAGAACATTATATCAGAAGAAGACTATAGGGTAGCAAGGTTGCAAGAACTCGAGAACCTTGATGAAAAATGACAAACAACATTTAATCATTTACAAGGATATCAAAACAGACTGAGATGAAGTTATAATAAAAGGGTCCACCCATGAACTTTTCAAGTGGGAGATCTAGTACTTAAAGAGAATCAAAGGAACTTAGCAGAACGATAAAGGCCTGGAAAATTCAAACCTAACTGGCTAGGTCCTTTCAATATAATAAGGGTAATAGGCAATGGAGCCTATAATTTGTCTACCATGGAGGGAGATCCAATCTCTGACCCTATGAACAACATGCACCTTAAGCGATATTATACCTAAGGGCTATGTAGTTTAGGTTTTACTTTCCGCATTGCATATCATATCATTTAAAAAACACTGCATTACATGTAGTTTCCTTTTTTAGACGCATCGCATTCTTAAAGTTTCCACATTTTCATATAGAAGCATCAATAAAACATGGCAACTACTCGAGTTTATCATTCATTTACATTTGAGGAAAACAAGGGTCATCTCCTTTCTTAGATATTCAGACATGAAGTCTTTGAGGTTCTAACATCATTTATTCTCAACATTACCCTATGACGACACTTTACTTATGGTTGGGTAGTGATTTCACTATTGAAGACTTGTTAACCCACAATCTATCAATTGCTATATCTCACACCTTAACAAGATCTCTAATTTACTCAAGACACCTAGTTGATCATATGACTAAGTGAAATATCTAAAATTTTGCTTCAGCACCACTGTAATTGTCATACCCAAGTAGGTTTCATTATGTACAAGTCAAGGCAAGAAAAATAAAAAGAGAAAAAGCTATGCCAAATATCCATCTAAAGGCAAAAATAGAAATGATATATAACTGAAATATCATGTATACAAACTCTATAAAAAAGATTGACTATGGGAACATACAAGTAACTCCATCAGGGCTATGAACGCCTACTGGCAATGGATCAATATTTGAGAAATTACAGTCTATAACCTCATCAGAGCTCTCAAGGCTTGCTGGCAGCGAGGCTCTATTCGAGATGCTTTTGAAGTTAGAAAAACCATGTAGCTAGTCATATAGGATGCTAAGGATCTTTAGTGAACACAAGAGCGGGAATTAACTCATCTACACACACATGGGCAAAAGAAGATCAAAGTTTCAAGAACCAGTGGGGATGTTTTCTGCGTCTCCATTTGTAAATCTTAGTCACTAAGTGTGTTGAGATGAATGTTCTGAAGGACCTTAAAGATCGATTGACCGCTTATCTATGAAATGTTTTTCACCTCTATTTCTATTGGTGTATTACAAACGCAAAAACAAACACAGTCAACCTTGTTCGAATAGGAAATGCATCTTCATCCTACATATTGCATTGACATAGGTCATGTCAAAAATTCATTTGTCTCCACATACATTCTGTAGATCATCGTGTCATATAGATCTACACACTGGGGGAATAACTGAAAAAATCCAAAAAATCATATAAAGTCCTGAAAAAATCCAAAAAACATTGAAAAAACTCAAAATCCAAAAACATTGAAAAACTCAAAATCCAAAAAACATTGAAAAAACTCAAAATCCCCAAAACAATGAAAAAATCAAAATCCAAAAACATCTAAATAATGTCCTAAAAAAAAATTCAAATACGATCCTGAAAAAATCAACCAAAAACATTCAAATATCGATCTACATAATCCAAAAACATCAAAAAAAGCTATTGGAAAATAACTAAAAATCAAAAATCAATCAATCAAAAAACTTGCAATAACATGTTTTGTAAGAAACAAATACCCTAGCAGATATCCAGCGAACACTTCGCATGAAGTTAACAAAGGATACGACTATCCAGTCAAACATCTGCAATCAACTGATCAAACTGTCTTATCAATCATATCATATCCATATCAACGTGATCATTATCTTGTCTTAAACAGAAGAGGATACACTCGAAATCATACATGTTAGTCTTAAACAGGGTCCGCAACTTTCTCAGATCAGACATTATCAACCATCACATCAAACAACTGAGAACGAAGGCACAAGGTCAGTATAGCTACTGAATTTTGTCTGGGTCAGTCTTTATCCTTTTATCATTTGGCGATAGATATTGTTCCTATGCTACTCAAGGATGTCCACAAGTGACTAGAGGAGCTATGATGGGCATTATCTTTCTCTTTGTTTGCTATTTGTGGTGTGAATCGATGAAATTCTAGGGAAATTACTCTAGTGGGTGTCTGTGATAAGAGCCTTTACATCAAGGTGAAATCGCCACACATACCTTGACCCCTAACGCAATTCTTAGAATGGAGGGTTCACTCCTTGTCTGCTATGTGTTTGTTTCTACAATGAGATATCTTTGCATCTTGGTTCCTTATACCCTGATGTGCTAAGGCTTCATTGTTCAATAATAAGGCTCAGTGATGAATATATATTGACGCAATAAAATATGTGACACAGGTTTTTGATTCATTCAATTTCATTCTTATTTTCATCTCATTTGCTTATTGATAGTTTGTTGATTTCTCATTTTCTGTCTAAATCACATTCTTTCTAACATTCTTTCTATCATCAATTTTTCTCTCTACCATCTGACTAACATTTCTTCAAGTTGTATCTAAGTTAAAATTGGTTCAACCATTATCATACAAAAAGCATTCATTATAGAGTTCATTTGCATTTCATTATAGAGTTCATTTGCATTTCATTATAGAGTTCATCTACATTTCATTATAGAGTTCATCTGCATTTTGTTATAGAGTTCATTTGCATTCATTATAGAGTTCATTAGAATTCATTATAGAGTCATTTGCATTCATTTGGATTTCATTTACATCATTACTACATACATGTACTACCATTGCATTTAGAATCATATAGAATTCAAATAGATATGCATCATAAAACTCATAAATCATACATGGAAAGCAAAAAAAATTACATAGATCATTACCAAAACCCACATGCTATATATATAACTCAAAAATGATAATGTGTGTGAATAAAATAAATAAGCCCAAAGGCTCAGATAACATGATCAGCCAACACTCCCTCTGTTAGCAGGTGGATCCTGTCCACTAGATCCTACCCCAGGATGTCGAGGTGGTCCCATAACGCCACCATTGCTAGTCCTTCATGAAGTAGATCTACTCAATCTCCTCCCCATGAATGCACTGAAGCTAGGCTCTCTCTGACCCTTAGGGATGGCTCTCTCATATGCCTATCTATAATAAATAGCCTCCTACATAGAAGTGAAATATCTCTCTCCCTGGTCATGTGCATCTATACCTGCTCTAAAAATTTGATCAAAGGCATCCATAGTGATCTAACATCATCACACTGCCTCATCTCTCTCCCTCTGAAGATGAACTTGCTCCACCTCAAGGGCACCATAATCTGCACGGTAGGTCTCTCGCTCAACATCTCATCTAGCGACCTCATCTTCCAAGCTCTAGACCCGTGCTCTAAGAGTTTGCAGCTCATCCCCATCACCAACCTCTCCTATCCCACCCTTTGCAGTAGGCACATCCTCCAATTCTGGCATATCATCATCATCATCCCCACCCTCGCTACTCGATGACTCCGAAGAATCATCGCTATCCTCACTGCTAATAGACTTGGTGTCTCCACCAATGTCTATGTCCTCATCCCCCTCTCCTCCCTCACCACCTCCCCCATCTCCACCACCTCCTCCCCCATCTCCACCATCTCCTCCGGCTCTCTCCCCTGTGTCTATCCTCAACCATTGTCTAGGATGGCGAATCTACTATGTTGTAATAGGAACAACAGGATCGGTCAAAGGCACTGGCCCATGCCTAGAAAACCATGTATCATACTTCACTATCATCCCTAGATCCACTCCACCTCTACCCCAACCCCAGAGTAATGGCTACAAAGAATCAAACTCAGCAGAAGCAACATGTGGCTGAATACACACACCCCAATCAGATACCTCTCGCGATACACGAGCAAAATATGCAGTAACCACAGGTGTCACCTGTACCTCACCAAACTGTCTAAGAACCCGCCCAGGAAGATACATCTCTATGATTTGTTGTGTCTCAAAGGTCCTCCCAATAAGATATCTTTTTTGTCGGCAGAAAGACAAGTGCAATACATCATCAGGCCAACTGGGGCAATCTAAGTAAGGTCTCCAAATGAAATGCTGCAATATATCAAACTGATGTCTCTAGTACAAGGTGTTCCCCAAACCCCTCTGTCTGATATCTGTTGTATACCTGAAGGCATAAGGCTCACCAGGCTGCAAGTCTACATGAACAACAGGCCTAGAAATAGAAATGTGCTCCCATGCCCATGTTTGAAGCAAAGTAACACCACAACTAATAGAATGATATCCCAGATAAACAATACCATGCATCTGATAGTACAACATGGCAAGTATACAAGGACCCCAAGCATACAGTCGATGATGCACAATCATATCATGGAGCACTTTGCCCCATCCAACTAGAAACCCATGACCTCGTCTGTCAGGTATCAATAAACCATCGACAATACCGCATAATACAATGGTCAAGTCATCATAATCTAATTAGGCCCAAGGGATCTCATAACGACCACTGATTTGCAAATCCTGAATCTCACACTCAAAAAGTGTACATAGTCCAGCAATACCATCATCATGGTCATATATAACTCTCTCACCATGAATGGGAATACGTAGTATACACCATACATCCTCTAAGGTAATGGATGCCTCACCAGTCGAAAGATGAAAAGAACATGTCTCAGAGTGCCACCACTCTATCAAAACTGTAATCATGGCCCTGTTGTCCGTAACCTCTGGCAAATGCAAAACATGGTAAAGACTAAGCTGACAAATATGCTCGATCTCATCATCCAGTAGGTCAGCTCAAAGATCAAGTCCACTAGGTCTGCTTTGTCGACAGTATAACACTCCAATGTTCTCCTGCAATGAGAAAATGATCAAAATATCATATATCGGATCCAGAAAAAGTTACATATACAACGAATGCATAACAGTCATGACTTATGCAGTACAAATATGACTCTTGTGTAATGATTAAAGCTAATGAGTAATAAAATGGGCACATGCATAACAAAAAACACTTATGCGTAATGATATACATGAATGCAACATGTTAACACTAATGCGTAACACTTACGATGCATGCGTAGCATTTAAAGTGTTTGCAGTACACTTAACACTAATGCGTGAAAATCGACAAGCGATTGCGTAATGCAGAGCAAAAAGTGATCATGGATTTTTTTTGAAAAACAAGCATAAAAATAGGCAAAAATCAGGAAAAACATTGGAAAAATACCATGCCGCCAGTCCCAGAAGGTCTCTGATATGAACATACTCGGTCCGACAGGTGCAATCGAGCTCTATAACCAGCCATGATGATCAAATACTCAGAAAAAAGCACACAAATTGCAAAGAAACCAAGGAATTACCAAATTACAAATGAGCAAATGAAAACCTAGAATTCTCTATTTATAGCTCAAAATTAAGGTTTTGAGACACCTCGATGCCCATGGTCCCCGCCAGCTTCAAACAACTTGTAGCCTACTCAAACGATCTCGAAATGACATGAAATTTCACACGCTTGCTCTTTACACTAGTATAGGAAACATGGTCTCAATTTTTGAATTTTTCGACCACCTTTTCTGAGGGGGCATATTTACACTATACAACAATACCAAGGCATACTGGGGCAAAATCTTTTCATTTTCTTTGAAACAATGTCGTTCCGACTTTGTCTCAAAGAGGGACAAATGTAGACACCTAAAAATGTCTCATTGATCATGTACTAATTATTCTATTTCCTATTCTATCATCATTTTCTAAATATTAATTAAATATTTATTATTTAATTAATTCTGATTAATTCCCCAATTTAAATAATCTTCATTATTTAAATAAATTACTAATTATTCAATTTCTATCTCTAATTATCTAATCATTCAACTCTCTTCTAAATATTAATTAAATATTTATTATTTAATTAATTGTGATTTAATTCCTTTAATTTAATTCAGCTTTATTATTTAATTAAAGTCCATTTCTACATAATTAAATAATTTCTTTAAATTATTTAATTAATTAATTCTTTTAATTCTTCCATTTCCAAATCCCCAAATTCTAATTTCATTTAATTTCATATTCTTCTAATTTCTTCCAAATTCAAATACATGTGCATGATTTCAAAAACTAAATTGAAAATCAAAGTTAAGTTCTAAATATATTCAAATGCTAAATTGAATTAAATTAAATTCAATTATTTGAATAATATCTCATGCAAAGATTAAATTGAAAATCTAAATCTAAATGCAAGCACATGCTAATTAAATTAATTAAATCATTTATCTCTCCAACTTCTATTTCCCTCTTTTTTCCCTCTTTCAGTTAGCTTTTTCTAAATTTAGCTCTATGTCATCCTCTTTATTTCCTCCAATCATTCTTTTTCTTCCTTCAGTTAACTCTTTCATTAATCAGTTGACTCAATTGATCTATTCAATCTATTGAGTTTGACTCCTACAATCAGCAATTCAACTATCAATTTGCATTTGAGCTCACTTGAGTTCACACCTCTTGATCATTTTGTTTCACCTTTCAATCAATCCTCTCCAATTTTCTATAAATTGAGCATTCAATCTCCATTTTCAACAATCATGAACTTTGAATCTTTGTGTCACTTGTAGGTTACCAGCGCAATATCTAAGAGCCATCATACCACGAAGAGGAGAAGAGCAATGGAAGCAATATGCAATATTGGGATAGGGAGTTTTAATTGATCTCATTCTTAATTCCTATTTCTTGATATTATATCTTTTCATTGTCTAGTTTGTTAGATCTATTGATTAGATAGGGATTCGTGATTTCCCTTGTGCTTCTAATTGATAACTTTGTTTATTTGAAGATGAATTCTAGCATGCGTCACACTTTATATTTCAATTATACTTTTTTCTCAAAGCTTGATAAGATTGAAGCAAATGTCTTTCCTTAGGCGATGTAGTGGAAGAGAATGTTTCTCGATTATGTGGAATAATGACCTCTTGAACTGGTTTCAGGTTACTACAATATTGAAATGGATTTGAATCTCCTGGAATAGTGATCTCTTGTCCATTATAGGGAAACTTGAGGCATTGATGGTAAGGTGGAGGAATAACTTGCATGTCATGGATCCAGGGTTTCCCTAGGAGTATGTTGCAAGAGAAGTTAATGTCCAACACTTGACATACTATATCCTTTTGTGTAGGTCCAACTCTTATTGGCAAGACTACAATCCCTTTGGAGGAACACTCTTCTTCATCATAGGATTTGACTATTATCTTTTTGCGAGGATCAACTGCATCTTCAGAATAGCCTAAGGCATGAACAAGACTTAATGAAAAAATATTTAGGGCAACTCCTCCATCTATTAATACATGTTGTTTTATATGCATTTTATGAATTAGGACTCTGATGTGCAAAGGAGAATTATGTGGATGTTGCAAAGACATGTCATCATCTTCTATGAAGGATAAGCAATGAGGTGCTATAAGATGTCCCACCATGGTTTGGAATTGATCAACGACTAAGTCTTTGGGGACTGTGGTATCTACCAGAGCCTTTTCTAGGATCTTTTTATGCGTGGGTGATATTTTCAGGAGCTCTAGTATTGAGATTTTCATGAGGGTCTCATGTAATTGGTACACTATGTTGTATTGTTTAGAAGTGGAGGGTGCATTGGTTGTGGGTCCCAGTAAAGTGATCTTAGCTCTACTATGTATGATAGTGTGTGCAAGTTCTGGTTGGTATTTCTCTTTGACCATAATAACGTTGACCACATTATCATATGTATGACCATAATTAACCTTTTATTTTCCTTTTCCATCTCTAGTTGTTGATGTTTCTCCCTTCTCGTAGTTTGGTAATGGAGTTTTAAATGTTGTGTGTGATTTATTTTTTGTGTGCCCATCTACTAGTTATGACCTCATTCTCTATCAAATCTTGAATGACATACTTTAATCTTTGACAATAATTTGTTTGGTGTCCTTTACTTTGATGGTAATTATAGTAATGATTGTCATTCCACCAAGCAGGTTTTACCTTTGGTTCACATTCTCTTACTTCCTGTAAGGTAATCAGTTTGTTTTGCAATGAATGTCTTTCATGCTAGTTCAAGTGGTTCACCAATAGGTGTTAATTTTCTATGAAATTGGTGGAGGGTAACCTTGGTTTGTTATTATCCTGATTGGTTGTTGAGGTATGACTTGATAGATTAAATACGAGCTATTTAGGTTTCACAGTGTTACTATCCACTATCCCATCATTAACAATGTTTCTATTTCTATTCAAAAATTTGAGTTTATCAACGTTATTATTAGTATTGCTGGAAGAATTATTCCCTTCCTTTTAAAGCTTCAATACTGCTTTCTTGACCAGTGCTTCTTCAAATTTGATCCCATTTTCAACCATCTTCTCAAAACCTAGGGGACATCATAGTTTAAGTGCATAACTCATTTCATCATTTAAGTTGTCAATGAAAATGTCCATCTTTTCGTTATTAGGCACTAGACATGGATATCTTGCAAATATCCTTATCCATCTTCATAAAAATGTCATGATGGGGTGCAAAAGAATGGAGTTGTGTCACACTTTGGGCCAATGGAGGGTAGTTCAACCGAACTGAGTTCGACCAAAATTAGTTTGGCCAGACTACTCCTTGGTTGTGTGCCGTTTCCATGACACCGAAATGGCACTAGGAGTTCGACCGAACTCCCTTAGTTGGAAAGCCACCATAAAAATAAATTCAATTTTTTTTGAAATGTTGAAACTAAGGGTAGTTCAATCGAACTCAGTTTGGCCGAACTATCCTTTGTGCCCTACACGTGGCACCAAAAAGGCATTTTTTTGTGCTTTTTTTCTAGATTCAACTTCTGGCTAATTTTTCATCAATTTGAATTCTCTTTTTTCAAAAAACAAAAAATACCCTTTTGCAGATCTTGACGTAAGGAATCCGGTCATATAATTTTTTTACTATTTTGATAATTTTAATTATTTTTTATTAATTAAACATTGCAAGTAGATTTTTAAACTAAAAAAAGAGGTTGATTCGAAATTAAAAAATAAATATTGAATAAAATGAAAAAAAAAAAAAATTAAATTTTGACATGATGAGAGAATCTTCTTGAAAAGGGTATTTTATGTTTTTGGTTAATGATAAATTTACTAGTCAAGAGGTGACACCAACCAAAAATTATCAAATATAGCTATGTTGGACTTCAAAATATTATAACCAGAAAAATATACTTCAAAATTTAAATTTTTCATATTTAACATTGCATATATATGTTCTCTACTTGGAAAAAAAATCAGAAAAATAAGTCCATTTTTCATTTTCTTGTGTGGTGCCGATTAGAACCCCTAATTTTCAGCATTTTTTAGCAACGAAAAATATGTCTTTGAAATTATAAAAAAAATATCAATCTTTTTCGTATTTTTTTTTTTTTAAATAACAAACATAAATTTCATTAATATTTCTACATTTGGTCAATTTACATCATTTCAAAATTCAATTTATAAATGTCACTTTTTTGCGGTCAAAGTTAAATAGTTTTAGTTATGTTGGCCAATGCCTTTATAAAAGTGTGACACAACATTGAGCTTTTACCTAGCCTAGTTATCCATTATTTTGTTTTGTGTTACACAGGTCTAACATGGTGATCTCATGCTGAATGTTATACAAATGTTGAGATACAAACTTACCAATTCCTCAAAAGTTTTGATGCTAGGTGGGATTTTAGAGAACCACTCCATAGCTTGCCCACTTAAACTCTTAGGAAATAGTCTCATTAGATATGTGTCTTCGTGTGCAAATTCCATACTCATTGTGCAAAATTCCCTGACATGATCTTGCAGATTAGTTCTCCCATTATATTTGTCATATTTAGGGATTTCACAATTTGGAGGGAACAATATCATGTTGAGACTTCTATCAAATGGATAAGGATAGATGTCTTGTAGTGAATATCGCTTGGTCATTCCACTTTGCATGTCTTGAAGTTGTGTTTGAAGTGGTTGAATTTATTGAGTAAGAGACAAAAGGGGATTATCATCATTCCTTGGTTTGCTATCTCGATTGTTCCGACTCCTTTCATTATGGGTCTCATTGGTATCATTTCAAGTTTCACTAGTTCTCTCATCTTGTCTTAATCTTGTGACATCAAAATCATTAGGCAGCTTGGCACCTTGACATGCTAACATAAGAAAATACTTCTCTTTATCCATCTCAAGGACCTTTTCCATGAATTTACTAAAATTTGGATCTTGTTGAGCCTCTTTGATTGTTTCTTCCTTAATTTCTTCATCATCATTATTTTGATTGTTGGATCCATATTGGTGAAAGAAAGTATTCTCTTCTACCATTGTGGACTTTTTCTTTTTCTTTTATTTTTGTTGTTTCAGTCTCTTTCTTTGATTCCTTGTTAAAATCGACATACAAGTGATCTAATTATTTTGAAAGGTTTGATTTTTGAAAATGTGACTCAATAGGTGATGAGATATTTAGGTAAATAAGACAAGTTAATTTGACCACCTTGATTTAGATGTTGTGATAATATTGTGCTTTGTTGCATAGCACATGTTCTCAAAGGTTCTTCCTCAAACTCATTTTCGTGACCACATAGATAATTACAATAGCGGTGTAGGAATTGTGATGTTTCAATAAGATTTTTTGGTTTATGTAAAGAAATATTCTCCTTTTCAGGATTGCCTTTTGACTAAGCTTTCTCTTTTTCAAATGACAAGAAATGATTATTCAAGTATTTGAGAATTTACAAGTTTTTGATCCTAGTTTAGGGTACATAGTTTTTCCATAATTTGACTAAGTCTAATAGGAAAGATGTATCCTATTGAATAACTAGGTTAATTTGATCCCACATTATAGTTTCGTGATGAAGGATGATAGATCTTGATAATAAATTATATTTGAAAGATTAGTTTACCAAAGATGTTTGATTATGTACTTGAGATAATTTGGATCTTAAACTTGTTTTGGATGAATACTTGTAAGACTTGTTATGTCTCTCTTCGATTTTGTCCTAACAGAAGCAACCTGAGAAATTCTTAGACAAGAGGTTCTCAGAACTATGCTTAACTACCTGAAAAAATGTTGTTTTTGGTCTCTATTTTTGATGCAGTTTGCCAGGAATGTTGAAAGAATGACTGAAAACACTGATTCTAAGACCATGAACGTTGTTCTTCAGACCTAGAACTCTATTTTGTTGACTAAAAATGTAGAGTTTAAACTGATAAGGCTTATGCTAAAACTGAGAACTCTAAACTTACAACCAAGAACGTTGATGTTAACACCTAGAAATTCAAAGTTAATGCAAGTAGAACATTGATGTTTAGATCCAAATACTAAAGTTGGACAAAAAGTGCTAATGTTTAAACCCAAAGAGCTAAAGTTTGGACTGAAAGAGCTAATGTTTGGACTGAAAGAGCTAATGTTTGGACTGAGAGAGCTAATCTACAGTGAAATGTGTAAATCCAATAGTTTGATGGTTGAGATTGAAAATTTTGTGTTTGCAATGGATGATATGTCTGATATATGGTCTGAAAACATAGAATACAAAATTTCAAACAGTTGTCCTTTTGTCCCTAAGATCTAAAAATCAAGTGTATGTTCGGGGCCTCAAACAAAACCCAAATTTCCACGGGTTTTTCACAAGAAAAACACTTCAAATAGATCTATCCTAAGGATTTGGATACAATGAAATAACTCAAACCACAACCTGTAATCTTTGTAGTGCAAGTGTAAACACCCTAAATAAACAGTCACCGGTTAGGAGGGACCTTAAAGAGATCAATCCAGACGGGTTAGTGATGAGCTTATAAATTGACCATATTATTTCATGTTTTATGATACTTTAACTCATGTTTATAATGTCCTTCCAAGTCATTTCCAAATATTACCTTGGTTTTGTGAAGCATTAACTAGGATTCATGGTGTTTTATATGCATATGTGTGTCTAGCTAGTTGATGCTAAATAAATGTAACATATTATAATAAATGGTTATTATTGAATGTTAATTACCTAGGAAGGATTAAAATGTTTTTTTTGAGTGGTTTGAGGTGTTCACACAGCTAGAAGAAAGGAGGAGCAAGTTGGCAATTAACAGATGTAGCAGTTGATTGAAAGTGTAGAAAAAGTTAAAAGACTAGTTTTAGTAAGACAAACATATCTCACTCATTTCTTAACAAAATTCATATTTTCAAAATAATCTGGATATATTAAAAGGAGATCTACAAAGGATTTAAACAATTTGAGCTGATTTGCAATAGTTAATGAGCATAATTCACCAGAAGTTGATTGAGATAAACTAGCAGGTTTCCAGGCAGCAGTTAATGATTGAGTTCTAATTCAACTTGGACTCTTCTACCTCTTCATGAGTTCGTGTATCTGGAGTTCTTAAAGTGAAAGAATATTGGAGAATCTTGTGGAAACAATATTTGACAATTCATAAATAATTATAACATGTTTTGTACACATGTTCAACCATGACTATACTTTCTAGTTGTAGAGTTCGAAGAGGATTAGAACTCTCCCAACTCTTGTTAGTTTAATATTTATTATCATTCATGAGTAGAATAAGTCATCTCCTTGTTGTCATAGGAGAAATGACATTTGTAATAAGTTTTTGAGTTTGTAATTACTTCAACTCTCAAGCCTCACACATAAATCTAAGATTTTGTTGAGTTGTGAGTAAGTAGTGTTGAAAGTAGTGTAGAGAGTATCCAATTAGTGCTTTTGAATAAGGGAAAATGGGTTTTGATGGGCCCCTGAAACCCATTACAACCAAAAGATCAATATACATTAAAGTGCAACAACACGCAAAAGACAACAACTAAGAAAAGGATAGCTGACGAGCAAAAACACCAGCAAACTCGAGATAGCTAAAAAAAACAAATAGGACCGACAGAGAGAGCCCAAAGTTAGGTTAAGTTTTGAAGCATCTCAGCTGCTTCCAACTCCAGTTGTTCCATATTATCAGCCACCCACTTGATTTGCTCAATTTCCTTACTTTGGTTTTGCATCTTTCTGGTGCTTGCACACATTCTTCTACCAGGTCCAGTCTCCTTATCCTCTAGGGTATCTTACTTCACTTCAATGATGCTCATCGAAGCCTTATCCCAATGGTCATTCTCAAGCTTATTGATAAGATCCTTCATACTAGTTGAGGCAGCCTTAAGGATCTTATGACTTTGCTCGCCAATATTTTTTAGCATGTTCTCAACTCCTTCAAGTCTTTTTTAGTGGCCCCTGGTCTGTTCTCCAAGATAAGAAAGCTATTATAATTAGCATTGATGATCTCCTTTGCATTTCTAATAACTTTGGTGAGCTCACTAAGACAATCTGGGAGGGAGTTGAATTTACCCGATCCTAATGCTTCTAAAGTCTTAATTTTTCTTGCTTCCTGGGCTTGCTTGGTTTTAATGCTAGTAATTTCCTTTTACATCTAGAGGAGCACCTTTTTGAAGCTATTTGTGTCATTATTGATGCAAAGGTCCATATCTAGGTGATGATCTTCCTAGGTCTTGTCACTAGCAGGCTCAAGATTCACCTCAAGTCCCACCTCCCTGACATCAAAGCTTTGAGCTTCTTTCATGCCCATGTTCTCCCCCATTAGGCCCTTATCCTTAGAGTCAATTGTGAGAGGTGACTGATTCTTGGTTCCCACATCCTTAATTTTAGGATTTTCCCTTTTCTTGTTCTGGCTCGAGAGGATTTGGACCTCCTCACTTTTAGTATCCATGTTGTTATTAGTCTCATTATCCTCTTCATACCAGCTATCCTCATCCTCCCCTCTTTTCTTCCTTTTGGATGACCCTTTATTCTGTTGCCCATGCCCCATTTTTCTTTTCTTCCTACTCGACCCAACAATTTGGGGGTCTTCCTCTGCCTCAGCTTCCGTGTCATAGCCTTTGCCTTCCTCATCATCAGAGTCATCGAGATCCTCTTCCAACTTGAAAACCTCATCTATGTTCAGATGGACGGTAGTGTTCTTGATGTGATTATATAGAATCACCATCAAACCTTCATGCATTGTTGGGTTGGTATTGGGGTTGGATATTGCATCCTTGACCCCAGTATTTAGGGCTTAGAAAAGATAGTATGGAATGGAAATTTTTTCTTTATACCGAAAGTGGTTTAGAATGACAAAATGGTAGTTATAAACCCTAGTAAATCTATCATCAAGAGTGATAAATTCCATAATATAAAGCAAAATCCTTCACCAAATTAACTTAATTACCTTTGGCGAGTAGTAGGTATGGTTGCCCTTCACCAATCTGGCTTTCTCTTCCTCATCCTTCAAAAATTTCTTCATGACAACGTCTGAAATCTTCATGTCCCTATGGAACTTAATGTCATCCATCAAAAGACCCATTTCCTAAGCGATCATAGTTTCAATCACCTTGACCTTCCTATTGTGAATGGTTAATGTGCCTTTATTCTAGCCCTTCTTGAAAATACTTGTAATCTCGGGTCGTTTCTCCTGCATTCTCTCCATGAAATCAGTCATCTTGGTAGCTTGAAGTACTGCTCAGACCTGAGGATGGTTCCTCCATTTATCAATTATGGTAGCCTCCATTCTCTTGCGATTCTTCCCCATACGGTTATTGATGTCTATCAACTTTAAATTCCTGCAAATACCTTTCTTCACAATGAACTTACTATGAGAAACCACTAGAATTCTGTGGAAATTTCTAATACTTCTGTTCGATACAGAAAAAAGCACCCATATAGCATGCGAAGTGATCCTGGAATTATTACTGTACCTCCTTCTCAGCTTCATACAAAACCAACTCTTTCTTCCACGACCACCCCTATCACCTCGTGAAATGATTTCAAATCCAGTCTTTCTTACCATGAAATCTTTCATAAGTTAAGATTAGTATTCCACACAAGGGAGCTCCCCTTCGCAATTCCAGATTAGTATTTTCTCACTCCGTACTACCTCATTGGCAACCCAATCAACACACCTATTGGCCTCTTTGTTAACATGGGAAATGTGGCATTTTTTAAACCCCTAAAGTAACTCCCTGGCGGAATCAATGATCTTTTTAATCATCCACGAGGGTTGGTGTTTACCAAGGAGGCAATTAATAATGTTTTTAGAGTCACCTTCGAACCATAGCATGTTGACACCCAAATTATTGGCTAATTTAATGGTTTGGAGGGTGCCCATAGCTTCTACCAGATGATTAGTCTGAATCCCCAAGGGATAGAGAACCACCCTAGTACAAAAGCCAGAACCATTACGGATAACTCCACCACAACCAACAGGCCTAGGGTTCCCTTTCGTAGCACCATCAAATTTGGCCTTAAACCAATCATTAGGAGGAAAAGACCAACTACACATACTTATTTTGATTTGGTTGATATTGGTTCCCATGTAGGCTGGGATATTCCAACACTTGAGAACATCAAAATCCTCCTTATTATTAGAACAATGCTTACCCCTGGCCATCACATTCTCAACAAAATTATATTTTATCTTGGCCCACACAACTTCAGAGGAATTAATATCATTCCTGAATATTTTGTTATTCCTCTCTTTCCATATACCCCAAAGGATATGAGAAAATGAAAAATTCCGTAGATTTCTTATGGTGGGGTTATTGGTAGTATAGTGTCAGCTTCTGAAACAGTCTCGAATCTCCTTTGGAAAAATCCAATTCAACCCCCAAATTTGAAAATACATCCCCCAGATAGGAAGAACAAAAGGACAATGTATAAAAATATGGTTCACAAATTCCTCATTATTAAGACAAAGATAGCATCTGTTAGGGATACAAAAGCCCCTCTTTCTCAAATTATTAGTAGTTAGAATCTTATTTTGCAAAAGGATCCACAAAAAGATATGGATTATAGGAGTCAAACCTAGATACCAAGCCTTAGCCCAACAAAGAGTAGGGTCTTGGGATTGAGCCAGTAAAAGGACAACATAGGAGACCAAATAAGTCCCTGAAGAGGTCCTGCTCCACACCATGTGGTCTTCCCTTCTGGTATTTAAGATAACATGGTTGACCATTAAGTTTACCTTCTTTAGGTTGGGATCAATTGAGCTGAGGTCCACCCACTTTTGATCTTTCCAGTAATCAGCCACTTTAGCATCGAACTTCTCATTACAATTTTGGATAAGCATCTGAGAGGCACTCTTATTAAGAGGGGCTCCTCCAATCCAAACATCATCCAAAAAATCCACCTTCCTGCCATCACCTATGGCCCAGACATTGCCTAAACTAGCAATACCTTTAGCTTAGATAACATTGTTCCAAATGAAAGAGCCACTTGGTATCTGATCAGAGACAAGGAAATCTTCTATGGTGGGAACCTCCCATAAGTACTTAGCCTTCCAAATATCATTCCATTCTCCTTTTTTCTAATAGGTTCTACAGGTTTGTTTGGCAAGAAGAGTTTTGTTTAAGGTTCTGATATTGTCTTCTTCTCCTCAATCCCAAACCAAAGGAAGGCTTTCTAAATTTTCTCAATAACTTTAGTAAATTTTCTAGGGATTTTGAAGAGGCTTAAAGAATACATTAGAAGACTCTGGAGAGAGAAGATTTTAAAAGCTAGATTTTTCCAGCTTGACTAAGAAGGGTACCTTTCCAGCCAGCTAGATTTCTACTGAATCTATCCACAAGACTATTTCATAATAGCTCCGAAGATTTCAAATCCAAAGGGAGACCAAGGTAGATAGAAGGAGGCTTACCAATTTGTCACCCAAGACACCATGCCATCCTCACCTGTCTATCCGCCGGGGTGTTGAAGAAGAAAATAAATCTTTTCTCCCAATTGATAGTTTGACCCAAGGCTGAACTATAAGTGTTGAGAAGGTTCTTCAAATTGGATACTTATTTGATAGTAGACATACCTATTAAGATGGTATCATCAACAAATTGTTGATGGGTACAAGCTCTAAAACCAGAAGAGGGTGAGATACCACAAAGAAGCCCCACAAAAATAGATTTGTTAATAAATCTACCCAGACATTCAGCCCGAATGATGAAGAGAATAGGGGATATGGGATCCCCCTACCTAATGTCCCTAGAAATTTTGAAGAAGGGGGAAGGAACACCATTCACAATAATAGAAAAATAAGGGGTCGAGTTAAGTTGATCAATCATCTAAATAAACCTAGCATCAAATATGAAAGAACCAAGAACCTTACCCAAGAATCTTCAATCAACACTGTCATAGGCTTTTGATAGATCCAACTTCATGAAAAATCCTTGTTTTTTTTAATCCACCAGCGAGTGAATGTTTTCATGGATAGAAATGATAGAGTCAAGGATTTGTCTACCAGGAACAAATCCATTCTATTGGGGCGAAATGATCAAAGGAAGAATCCTTAGTAGTTTGCCTATCACCACCTTAGAGATGATTTTATAGAAAGAGTTGTATTTTATCGGTCAGAACTTATCCATAGAGTTAGTCCCTAGGCATTTGGGGATTAGAAACAAGAAAGTAGCATTGAGTTCCTTTAAGATAATTCTAGCCCTAAAAAAATCTTGCACACCTTTAACCACATCATTTTTGAGGATGTCCCAAAAGTCTTGAAAGAAGAACAACAAAAATCTATCCGGGCTCGGGGCTTTATTACCATCAAAAGAAAAAACCACTTTTTTAACTTCCTCCTCAAAAGGGATGGCCACCAAAGCCTTGTTCTGAACCTCATTAATGATTGAAGGAATGTTCTCTTGGAGGGCACTCTAGGAGTGACCATCCAAACCACTATCTGCCGAGAGAAGGGAGATGAAAAAGTTCTTGGCTTCCTTCCCAATCTCATCATCTTTCCTTATTTCAGTTCTCCCAATTCTTAGCTTAGAACTTCTATTTGTAGTCTTGTGTTTCATAGCAGTCATATGGAAGAATCTAGTATTTTTGTCCCCAGCTTTAAGCCATAGAGATCTAGACTTTTGTTTCCATAATTCTTCTTCACTTTTGATAATCTTATGGTACTTCACAAGCACTTCATTTTCCTCCCTAATTGATACTTCATTGTATCCACCAGTTTGGATTTTATCTTGCATTTCCTTGATTTCCAACGGGGTTTTGGACTTGGTAGCAAACAAATCTCTGAAAAACCTCCTTGTTTCATTTTTAAATATTGTCTATCACATTCCAAAAGTTTTTAGCCATTCTATACATAGCAGTACCTTTGACATCAATAGACCACCACATCTCAATGCCCTTCTCAAGGTTAGGGTGGTCCAACCACATCCTTTCAAATCTAAACGGGAAGTTTCTTTTAACAATTGTATTATCAGAAATAAAAACCACAAGAAAGTAGTCAGAACCAACCCTAGAGATGGCAAAAAGGGAGAACTGATAATGGTTAAACCACTCATTAGAAATAAGGGCCCTGTCAAGTCTAACTTGAATGAGATCTTCCCCCGTCCTCCTATTTGTCTAGGTAAAATTAGCCCCTTGGAGATAAATATCATGCAAACCCTAGTTGTTGGTAAAGTTTAAAAGATCCATTCTACTATCTATCTGAGAAGGGACACCTCCAAATTTCTCATTGTCATGGAGAGGGGTGTTGAAATCCCCCATAACAATCTACATATCCTCCTTATAGAGAGCCTGAATAGCTTCGAAATTCTTCCAGAATTTACTTCTACCAAGTCTATTATTAGGGGCATAAATATTGGTAATGAGCAAAGAGGTTCCATCCCCAATGTGATGAAACCTGATAAATGCCAAATTGCTATCTTGCTTGATTGGCTCCCCAAAAACCTACCTAAGATTCAAGAAAATGGCAATGCCCCTAGAAGCACCATCAAAGCTACCACCAAAAACTTCCCCATCCTTAAAAAGGTTAATCTTTTCTACTTTCTCTTTTGTCATTTTAGTTTCTTGGATAAGAACAATGTCCAGTTTATATTCTTTGACTAAATTTCTGAGAACATCCTATTTATGTGGACTATTCAATTCACAAATATTTCATGAAATAATTTTCATTTTCTAACTAGGGAATATACCTCATGGATGGTCAATTGACTCCCATCCGCTATATTCTTGCTTGCCTCTTGGTCTCTAATCTGGCTTTCTTTTTTTCTCCTAGGAGGAGAGGGGTTAAAACACGTGTCAGCTTTGGTTTTCTTGTCTTGACTGGATTAGCTTGAGGGGTAGATTTCGACCCTTTTTTTCCCCCTCTTTCGATACGCTACTTCATTTGTATGGCAATGTTCCTCTTGAATATTTTGGGTGGTTATCTTTTGGTCAACATCTTCAACCTCAACCCACTTAGTACTTATATTAAGAAGTGAGGTCATTGGTGACTGCTAGAAGGTGGATTTCATCATCTCCACCGATTGTTGTGATTCTGACGATGAGATTCCTCCAAGGATCAAACACTTTTGGGCTTCTTCATAGTCAATACTAGGGCCATCTTTGGTGGTTTTTTCCATAATGTGATTTGAATCTTCTTCCTCCTTGTCCTGTAACACCACCTGTATTTCTCTGTCTTCCAGGTTATCACTTCGTTGATCCTCCTAGTGGATATCTTGTTGTTCTCTATTGTCTTTTCCTATTTGATCCTCTTTACCATATTCAAGAAAAGGTATTTCTTGTTTTTCCACATTAATATTCTCTTGTTGTTCTACCATGTTAGGGACGATGACACTTTGGGCCTCTTCAATCATTTTCTCTTTTTCAGAGCCCTCGGGTTGCTTAACATGGTTTTTTGCTTTCCATTGCATTGCCTTTTCTTTCTTTTCTTTCTCTTTGACAGCCTGAAGAGGGCATTTCCTTGTTGTATGTCCCAATTTTTTGCAATGAAAATAAACAAAAGGGACACTTTCATATTCCATTGGTTGGATCCATTTTCCTAATGAAGAGTTAATCTCAATGGATAGGGGCATGTCTATGCCTTGCATAACTCCCACATAGATCCTAGCAAAGGTAAGTCTTCTTCTAGCAATTGTGATAGGATCCATAGAAAGGAGTTCACCGAAGGAACTAGTAATTCCTTTAAAGACATCTTCCACCTAGAACTCTAAGGGAAGGCCTGACAGTCTGATCTGAACTGGAGATTGTACAAAAAAGGATTCATTTAGGTCCATCTTAGGCAACCATTTTTGCAAAGCGAGTGTTGATTTACCGATCAACCAAGGGCCATCATAGAGAACCCTTGGCATGTCTTCCTTACAAGAAAAAGCCATTGACAACACCTCTTTGGACATAGCAGTGATCTCTACTTGACCTTTAAGTGCCCATTTCCATTTAGCAAATGCCCTAACAATATCAATATTTGGCCTCAAGCCCAAAATTTTTCCAACCAATGTCATTGCCATAAGGTTAATATTATGCTCAATAATAGGGTCTGGAATTTCAATAGCAAATCTACCTTTTTTTGGGTCTGAGATATTATGAATTGGAGGGAGCAAGACTTTCCACTCAGTTTGACACCAAATAGAGATGTCCAAGACTAACCGATGTCCCTTCGAATAGGTCCCTACCTAGGAATGTCTCCAGGACATGATTCTCCATTTTCCCCATTAGGATCGATAGGCTTGTTGCCTGCTTGTGGGTCCCCATCCACCGGGTCCTTTCCATTCGACTCAAAAGAATATGGGCAGTCCTGGGAATCATCCTTTCCTTTCTCCCCCTGGTTCGCCTATCCATTGTAGGGTTTCCTGCCTTGCCCTGAATTCAAATGCAAAGCCTCTCCCTTCTCCCGCCTATCCATTAATGACTTAAATGTTATATAGTATCCTATTAGTGTTGAGTCTTGTTAATGGTGTCCAATTTCAATCAGCAAGTCTGATACATATCCATGTAATATTTGATTTGCAATAAAAAGATTATTTGAACATTGAAGCTTGTCGATTGAAGATGGAATGCTATTGAAAGATTGAAGAAACTCAAGAAAGGGTAACTTGAGGAACTGCAATTTCATCATAGTTTAGATTTTTATTTATTATGCTTTACTTTAATTAGTGAGTTGGTTATGATAGGTTTTGTTTTCATCATATTTGATTTCACTAGTTTTAGAACAGTCATCATGCAGCCATTACTGTTGCAAATAACCAATCTTCCTGCAGCCACTACTGTGTAGTTAGTTTTATTTCCAGCATTGTCATGTTTTCAATCTAATTTATTATTCTGAGTTTATTTTCTATACACAACTGAAATAACAACTTAGAATGCTTCCATAGTGTGTATGCAGTGCTGTCTCATTTCAAGTTCACGTCCCTAGGTTGATAATTAAATGTAGCTTCTAGTTCATGAAGGGTTGCTTAGTGTGGATATAAATCCTTGAGTTGTGAGTTAATATTCCAACCTCGATTTCAATTAAAAATCCCAACAGTCAGCAAGAGTAAACACAATGAAGACACAAAGATATGATGAAGGCAATGTGGAATAGATTGAATTATAATATGAAAATTGATTACAACCAACTAGAAACAATTTGGGTTATAGAAAACCAGCTCATAGGCCTGCTAAAACATGCTCAAAATACTGGAAAGGTCACAATCGGGACCTCAAATTCTTAGATCTATCTTCTATGTTCTATCTTTAACCTTAGATACATCATAATATTCAATTACCATGATTTATATGATCCAAGGGGATCCGGTCAGTCTAAAAAGGGATCAAAACCTGAAGAACAAGACCTAACGTGTAAAACCAACAAGGTCAGCCTCTACCAAGAGATTCCTCTGAAAAATATAAAGGATGAAGTGTAGATCATGCGAAAAGGCCAGCCACATGCCAAAGAACATCAAAATAAATGCTGAAGGCTCTGCAAGCTTTGGAAGTGGTTCCAATAGATCACCAAAATAGGTCCAGGCAACCGGTAACAAAAATTGTCAACTAGTAACAAAAATTGTCAACCGATAATAGGAAACTGTCAAGGAAACCAATAGCGATACAATACCAAAAAATGATCCAAATGTGATGCAGATTGGAAATAAGAAAGATGATCAAGTCTTCAAGTAGAATTAAACTCCATAGGATCAGGTGAGTCAAAACTGGTAAACATAGAAAGAAATGTTGAAACTACAAACATAAATAAAAACATAAAGAAAATTTTTTAGTTGATGTAATATTACCATGAACCGGGGATTCTCCTACATCAAAAATTCAGGGTTAAAGAAAAAAAGTGAGTCTCTCACTTTGCTGGGGTTAGAGGTAAACCAAGCCAGTCCATCTCTGCCTGAGAAATCCAAGATGAATCTTCAACTAGTCTATCGTTCCACTTCACAAGATACTCCTTATACTTACTGCTCCGAGTACTATGCCCAATCCTTCTATCCAAAATATCTTCAATCTGATCCGGTTCCTTCTGGGGAAACTGTTTCTCCAAGTCTGCAACACTATCTTCATTGAATTTTGGTTTATGATACTCTTGAAGATCTGCAATGTTGATTATAGTTGATATGTTCAAGTCATCCGGTAACTCTACTTCATATGTATTTCTAGAATTGAATTTCCTTAAAATATTACAAGGTCCAAAATTTTTCATCTACAACTTATTATAGGTTCTAGCTGGGAATCTCTCTTTTCTCAGATACATCATTACTTTATCGCCAACTTCAAATTCCTTATGTCTCCTCTTTTCATCTACCTTCTCCTTATACTTGTTGTTCATATCTTCCAAATGCTACTTAACTTAAATATGCAAGGTTGCCATGTAATCTGCAAAGTCTTCTACTTCTAAACTTTCCCAGTCTTCACTGCTAACATCTCTTAATTCTGCTATACCTCTAGGATGCAATCCAGTAATAATCTCAAAAGGTGTTCTTCTGGTACTCCTATTTACTCAATTATTGTAGGAAAACTCTACTTGTTCTAAAATCAAATCCCAACTTCTAGTTTTATCTCCAACTAAACATCTCAACAAATTTCCCAAGATCTGGTTAACTACCTCTGTCTGTCCATCAGTCTGTGGGTGAAAAGTAGAACTGAACATCAAATCGATCTTCATCTTTTTCCAAAGTGTTCTCCAAGAAGACCCAACAAACCTATTGTCTCTATCTAAAACTATGCTCTTAGGCAATCCATGTAATCTCACCACTTCCTTGAAAAATAGGTTTGCTACATTTAACACATCTGATGTCTTCTTACAAGATATGAAATGAGCCATCTTAAATAATCTATCCACCACCACAATATAGAATCATTCCCTCTCCGTGTTTCAGGCAATCCAAGTATGAAATCCATGCTTATATCCTCTCAAGGTCTTACCGGTATTGTCAAAGGTTTATACAACCCCACATTCTGACTACTCCCTTTTGCAACTTGACACACTCTACAGCTTTTCACATATTTCTTAACATCCTTATGAATCCAGGGCCAAAAGTACTGCTTACTCATCATTGCTACTATTTTGTCAATACCAAAGTGTCTAGATAATCCTCCACTATGTTTCTCCTTTATTAGATTCTCCCTCATATAACTCTTAGGTGTGCACAAGTGAAATCCTCTAAATAACATCCCATCCTGAGTGAAATATTCCAATCACTTACTTTTATCTACCATTTTTCCAGTCTTCATTTTTGTCAACCAGTAATCTGTTTAACAATTGAACTGGTATTACTCTAAGTTACTAACCGACAATTAGTAAAGTTGTATAAACTGGTAATACTCTGTGATGAGTTACCAACCGGTATATTTTTGTGATGAGTTACCATCCACCGACACTTTGACGGTGATTTTGTGTCGTGTTACCAAATATTTCTAGATACACTAAACTTAGGAACTTGCAATGTAGTCCTATTGGACCGACATGAAATCAGATTCCTTTTAAGGACATCATGTCTAGGGTTTTAGAAGTTGTCAAGGTTTAAGGTGATTGAAGAGATTGTTGTATTAGCGATCACAGAAGGAGGAAAGCTCTTTGTGAAGAAAAAGAGTGTGAAGTGTTTGAAGACTAAAGTAATGCTAAAATGCATTAATAATGAGCTATCAAGGATCTAACCAAGCATACTGTGCTAATATTTAGATCACTCACTTGTTGATTACTCACATCTTCGACAAGTTTGAAACCCTCAACCAGGTAGGCTTAGCAGAGCCTTTGTAAATCCTCTAACAAGGTGGTTCACAACTGTGGATCTGAAATCCTCTCACAAGGTAGTCTTTAATTGGACTTATCTCCTAACAGAGATTGAGATTCCTTATAGGATCTGTTCTGGTAAAGAACATTGTATGACCTTAATCGGTCTGAGCTTAACCGGCCTAGTTACTATTCTGCAGATAGTTACTTGTGAGTTTCATCTCACCATGGTTTTTCCCATTTGGGTTTCCAAATCAAAATCTCTCATGTTATGGTGATAGTACTTCTGTGGGTGAATGCCTTATTTTCTATTTGGTTTGCATGTGTGTTAACCGGTTTGTTTGTAAAACTATTTTACCGGTTTACTGCTAGACTGTTTAAGTGTTTAAGTACAGTATTTATTGGTATACTAATTCACCCCCCCTCTTAGTATTCATCAATTGGTATCAAAGCCAACCTTTCTATAAGTCTAACCACTTGGAAAGAGACATGGGGGAATACACTATGAGTGAACTTACTCATCGGCTCACTTAGACTAAGCAAGCCTATGATGAACTTAAAGTCAAATATAAGGCCTCTCAGGCAAAAAGAAGAGAGCATGTTGAAAAACTAATGGAGCTAACTGAAAATAGTTCCTTTGATGAAGCGGGCATGGAAGCCCTAGTTCAAGAAGTGGAAAAACTAAATGAGTCCAATGCCAACCTAGGAAGGGAACTTGAAGGACTAACTATCAAAATGTGTCAAGAGCTTGAGAACTGGAGGAAAGCTGAAGATCTGGTAAAAGACAAAGATCATGAGATCTCCAAGTTGAAGCAAGAGATCAGTACACTTACCGCTCATCTTCATGAAAACAACTTGGGAAAAGAAGAAATGCAAGGCGAACTAAACTTGGCTATCTTTGAGAATGCAACCCTGAAGGAAACCAATGCTGCTATTTCCAAAGAACTCACTGAGTCAAATGAAATACTTGCCAAATTCAATAAGAGCACTGTTAAGCTAGAGAAAAATCTTGAATTAGCTAAATTGGTAAAGAATACTAATGGACTTGGTTTCTCTGAATATGAGGAAGGTGAGACATCTGGAACAAAAGATGGAGAATCAAAGAAGCAACTGGCACCAAAGGATAAAGGTAAGAAAAAGTTCAAACCTGTTTGCTTTAATTGTCTCAAGGAAGGACACATTGCCAATGTATGTAGAAGTAAGGCTTACAATAATTTTCCTTATTTTCTAAATGATAAGCCTAGACCCAATAGATTTAATGGTAATTGTTATGCATGCAACAAGTTTGGGCATAGAGAATTTGAATGCAGGTCTGTCATGTACAACACCGAAAGGTATCCTCAAAGGAGTCAAGAAGTTTTTCCTGAACCCTCTTGAAACCAAAACTCAAACCAGTTTAATACCTATAATCATCAGTCAGGTAGCGCTAGCTATCAAGCGGCAACCGAATGGAGAGCAAATTGTTTGATTTTTCATGGTAGTGGTCACACTGCTGCAACATGTAGAAGGAAGAATGGAAACATGAACAATGGACCTTGGAGAGCACCTGGAATGGTTTTCTATCATTGCAACAAACCGAGTCATACAACAAGATTCTGCACAATGAGAAAGAATATATCAGATGATATACCGGTCACTCTGGAAGGAAAGATTGATCTTGAAACTATTCAAGCGGATATGAAGAAAGCATGGAAAAAGAAGCTAGAAGAAGCGATTCAAGAAGAACCAGTTTTTGCACCTAGTGTGGAAGTTATTGAACTGGCAAACTAAGCATCAGAAAAGCTTAGGGGGAGAAAATGGTGAAATATTTCAAACCCCCGGTTCACACCGGCAAAAGACCTTAACCGGTATGTGATACTTGTCAATTGGCAGAAGACCAAAAATGGTAAAAGGCAAATTAGGGTTTACGCCCTAATAGTGGGGCATTTATTATGGTAGGTGGAGAATCTATTTAAAAGGAATTTTCAAGTCATTTTTCACTTATCAAGTTGTCAAGTGAAGAAATTTTCAAGTGCAGAGCGATAAAAGGCGATTTGCATTATGATTCAAAGAATTTTTCAAAACCTTGAAGAAGAATTTGAAGCTAATATCTGTTGGTCAAGTGTAGAACTCAAAGCAGTATTTCAAGAACTGAAGTAGTGTGTGGCAAAGTGGAATTTGCGAGCCCTAAATTTCAATTTACAAAGGTATTTTTTGAATTTCTCTGTTTATCATGGCTTCTGCATCACACTCTAGTTCTAGTGCACCCCTTGATTTAGTAGATTTCATCCAACGGAAGGCAAAATATAATGCCCTATCTCAAATACTCACTAGTGTCATAGTCGAGGAAGGCATTTCCGATTATATTGATTGTAAAATTGAAGACCTAGGATCTCTAATGATCCATTCTCTGTTAAGCTTATTCTGTGGGAAAGATAAGAAGATCAAACCGAAATTCAATGTCTTGGAAAAGAAGAAGCTTCACAATGCAGTTTATTTTCTTGAAGAGTTTACAGATGATCACATCTGCATCATTCTGAGCAGAGTGCACGGTGACAAAATGTACTTAGAGCGGATGCATGACATCACACTGGAAGCGATTCATGCCATCACCGGTTTCTGTAACATTGGTGAAGTGCCAGCCCTAAGGAAGATCAGCAAGATTGAAATGACGAAGCTCACCAGTTCTGTGAGCGACCAATGGGGAATGACCATCAATCCCATCAATGATGATCTAGTCAAGTATGCCTGCATGGTAATAGGTTACCGAACATTCTATGCTAGCAGGATCAACTTTGTCTCTGCTACAACGATAAATGCTGCCTATAGGATGATCAAAGAAGATGCATCATTTGATTTATGCACTTATATGCAAAGGCAACTTCTGGTGAACCTGAAGTTGATTAAATAGGACAATGCCTTGAGATTTAAGTTTGGACAACTATTGGTTGGGTTGTTCTTCTACTTCCAAGGTTACTTCCTAGGAGTCGGAGATATTCAGTGGTCTGCCGACCAACCGGTTACAAAGCAAATCAAGGAAAGCCTTCAAGCGGTCAGAACCAATTATCTAGAAGTTTTGAACAAATACTTTGATGAGTTCAGATGCAAAATGAGACAAAGGGTGAGAATATCGAGTGATATTGTCAAGAAATATGAAGATGACATCTGCTTCACCATCAATGTTGATGCGTGCATAATGGAGGCAGTTGAGCCTAGAAAGGAAGAAGTGGAACCCATGGGATATGAGGTAATGTATGGCATGCTAGATGGGTATGCCTCTACCCTACTCACCTCACCCCTTGACCCAAGGGAAAAGAGAACCGGCACCTATCTGGAAAGGGTTACATCGGTTGAAAAACCTTCAGTAAAGAAGGGAAAAGCAGTGCCTTCAGCATCGACACCGGTTACTGCAGCTAGTCCCAAAGTGACCAAGTGGTCACCAGCAAAGAAGAAACTGGAAGCTGCACCCGCCAAAGTATTTGAGAGAAAGAGGATGAAAAAAAGCAACACATTGGACTCAGAGGACACTGTGTCTGAAGAATAGCCTAAGAAGACTAGGCAAATGAGGAAAATGACAAAATCAACCAGCAATGAACTGGCAACATCTGCATTGGTAAATATTGATATTTCTTCCTACAAACCTTTGACACATTGTCAAAGAACTATTAAGAATATTAGAAGAAAAGTGTTTGGTGATTTCAAAGAGTGCTTTGATGATTTTAATGATGATGAAAAGGAAGAAGTTGAACAAGAAGTCATTAAATACTTATGTGTTAATGACCGGTGGCCATCGGAAATTAAATCTGAGACACCTGATTCTTTATATAATTCTTTAGATAACAAATGGTGCATTGCCATAGAGAAGGAACAAGAAATAAGAGAGGATGTATTTGCACAATACTTTCATGATGTGCCTAAATCAGAACTTTATGAAGTGGTGGAAAGGTATAAGGGCCTCTTCTTCATGAGAAGAAGGAGACTCCTGTTGCTAGCAGGAAAAGTCCTAGAAGTGGTAAAAGATACCCACTCCCTTGCTCAATCTGCTCTGAGATTGCACCAAGTGGCTGAAGCCAACAGGAAAGCTGAGCAAGAACCGGAAACCAATAAATTGGATGAGGTGTATGACAGTGAAGGAGTACCGGTCACTGATCAGATGAAACCCATTGATGTTGATGCCTTGAACGATGAAGATGTTACTCCAAGTACATCAACATAAGCAAAAGGACAAGAAAAAAAGGCAGAGAAAGAAAAGAAGCAACAAGAAGAAAAGAAGAAATAGGCAGATGAGGAGGAAATGAGAAAAGAAGAGGAAAAGAGGAAATAGGAAGACAAGAAGAAATAGGAAGAGGAAAAGAGAAAAGAAGAAGATAATAAGAAACAAGAGGAAGAGAAGAAGAAGAAGAAGGAAGCGGAAAAGAAAGAAGAAGAGAAATGAAATGAAGAAGAAAAGAAACAGGAAGAGGAGAAGAAAAAGGAAGAGGAGAAGAGAAAGGAAGAGGAGAAGAAGAAGCAGGAAGAGGAGAAGAGGAAGAAGGATGAAGATGAAGAGAAGCGGAAAAAAGAGGAGGATAAGGAAGATGAGAAAAGAAAGACAGAGGAAGAGGAGAAAAAGAAGGCAGAAGAGGACAAGCAAAGAGCTGAAGAGAAGAAGGAAGCAACACAGAGCACTCAGGTGGAGACCCCAAAGGCAACCGGTAGTCAAGCCAAACCGGCTGACATTACTAGTCCCATTAACCTCCAATCTGCAAACGAATCGGAGTTGCTACAAAGCATTAAGGTTACTCAAGAATGCCTGGAGGTGATAAGGAGGAAGAAGGAGCAAGATGTGATCCAAGCTGCGGTGGACACTCTTACCGGTTTGATACCTGGTACGAACCTCCCTAGTACTGATTCCTCTCTAGCCCAAATGAAACTCTTATGCACAGTTGTGGAAGACCAGGTACAAAGTCTGGAAGAAGTTACTGAAGCTAATGCACAAAAGAAGCATCAAAAGGCTCTGAACACTACCTTGGTGAAGAAGTTGAATGAGCTCCGACCAGAACTTCAGAAAGCACAGAAAGACATCAGAGATGCAATGGATGAGGGGAAATTACTGCTCAGTAAGATAAGTCAACCCCATCTATTTTGTGATGATGTGCTTTCCCAGAAAGACAAACTGCAAACTGACATGCAGTCATACATAAGCACCTTCAAGACTCCCTATTCTTCCTTCACCACATATGGGCAAACTGTTCATCGGTTTCAACTCTAGTCTACAAGAATAGAGGGCATGATTAGCAACTAGACACGCAATTTGCAAGAACTTCAACTGGTCCTACTACCAAGACTACAAATTCTCTAGAAATGCTATCTCAATCTAGATGCCCTGATAGTCACTCAAGAGATGAGTACCTTGGATGCCATGGAAGAATAGGTCTATCAGATGCAAACGGAGAATGAAGTTGCTACCTCATTGCTTGAGTCATGGTCCTTATCCATGAAGCAATTTATGCAGGACTTTAAATCTATTTTTGACAAGTTTCACTCTTTATTGTCATAAACACTTATTATTTTAATGCTAATGGAAACAAGGGTTATTCAGCTGTATTTTGTCATTGTTGGCAAAGGGGGAGAAGTATTCTAGTATTTAAAATTTTGATGCATGCTATGTATTCTCTCATGTTTATCTCTATAAGAGAGTAGTATCTCATGTTTATCTCCCTATGGGAGTAGTATACATTTTATTTTCTGCAAAGGGATAGTGTATATGCTTCTGGGGAGTAATTTTGATTATGGCATTATTTTTGTAAAACACTTAGATGTCAAAAATTTTCCTAAGTGTTGCCATCAATGCCAAAGGGGGAGATTGTTGGCATTCTTGATGATTATGTTGTGATTGTCATTGATGGAAACACAATTGCTATGAGATCACCTTTTGAATATATGAATTATGCTCAACCGGTATTTGTTCCAAACTGGTATTATGTTGTAGTCTTTAGACTATCAGTGTTTTGTAGAAAGTGTTTACTGATCTCAAGCAGCATGTAGACCTCAAGCAGTTTGAGGATCTCAAGCGGATTGGAGAAAAAGAACTAAAGCGGCAGCTATCATTTTGCCAGTCTTCATTTTTTTCAACTGGTAATCTGTTTAACAATTGAACCAATATTACTCTGAGTTACTAACCGGCAATCGGTAAAGTTGTATAAACTGGTAATACTCTGTGATGAGTTACCAACTGGTATATTTTGTGATGAGTTACCATCCACCGACACTTTGACGGTGATTTTGTGCCATGTTACCAAATATGTCTAGATACACTAAACCTAGGACCTTGCAATGTAATCCTATTGGACCGACATGAAATCAGATTCCTTTTAAGGACATCATGTCTAGGGTTTAAGAACTTGTCAAGGTTTAAGATGATTGAAGAGATTGTTGTATTAGCGATCACAGAAGGAGGAAAGCTTTGTGTGAAGAAAAAGAGTGTGAAGTGTCTGAAGACTGAAGTAATGCTAAAATGCATTAATAATGAGCTATCAAGGATCTAACCAAGCATACTGTGCTAATATTTAGATCACTCACTTGTTGATTACTCACATCTTCAACAAGTCTAAAACCCTTAACCGGGTAGGCTTAGCAGAGCCTTTGTAAATCCTCTAACAAGGTGGTTCACAAATGTGGATCTGAAATCCTCTCACAAGGTAGTCTTTAATTGGACTTATCTCCTAACATAGATTGAGATTCCTTAGAGGATCTGTTCTGGTAAAGAACATTGTATGACCTTAACCAGTCTAGTTACTATTTTGTAGATAGTTACTTGTGAGTTTCATCTCACCGGGGTTTTTCCCATTTGGGTTTCCATGTCAAAATCTCTTGTGTTATGGTGATTGTACTTCTATGGGTGAATGCCTTATTTGCTATTTGGTTTGCATGTGTGTTAACCAGTTTGTTTGTAAAACTATTTTACCGGTTTACTGCTAGACTGTTTAAGTGTTTAAGTACAGTATTTATTGGTATACTAATTCACCCCCCCCTATTAGTATTCATCAAAATCCTAATATTGTCACTCTCATCTCTACCAAAAAATTCTTTCTCCTTCTCAATGCATCAACATCTTTGTTATATTTTCCACTTCTATGCTTCAACACAAAGGTGTAACTCTGCAAAAATTATACCCATCTGATATGTCTCTAATTCAACTTACTCTGACTATTCAAATACTACAAAGCTTGATGATCTGTATACAACACAAACTCCTTAGGAAATAAGTAATGACTCCACTTCTTCAAGGCTTGAACTATGGCATAAAAATTCTAATTGTATTCTGAATATCTCCTCCTAGCATCATTCAATTTCTCACTGAAATAAGCTACTTCTCTTCCTTCCTGACTTAAGACTACTCTTATTGTTCATCCACTTGCATCACAATCAACTTGAAATACTTTGTTGAAATCTGGTAAAGCCAACACAGGCTGTTCAGTCTCTTTTTGCTTCAATAACTCAAAAAATTTGTTTGCTCTAGTGGTTTACTTGAATTCCTTCTTATCTCCTCTCATGGTCTCAGTTATAGGGTTACAAACTGAACTGAAATTTCCGATGAACTTCCAGTAAAAACTAGCCAATCCATTAAATGATCTTGTACCTCTCCAATGCTTTCCAGTGTAGGCCACTTGACAATTGCTTACACTTTCTCAGGGTCCATCTTCAAACCATTAGCAAATATCACAAATCCCAAATAGAATAACTCATCCTTCATGAAAGTATACTTCTTAAGATTTATCAACAACTTCTCTTCTCTCAACCACTACAAAACTTGTCTCAAATGCAACAAATGCTACTCTTTGTCTTATTTAAAATTAGAATGTCATCCAAATACACAATAAGTTAACTTACCCAAGATTTTCTTCAATACCTCATTCATCAGCCTCATGAAAGTACTCGGTGCATTAGTTAACCCAAAAGGCATCACCAACCATTCATACAGTCCTTCATTTGTCTTAAATGTTGTCTTCCACTCATCTCCTTCTCTGATCCCAATCCGATGATATCTACTCTTCAAGTCTATCTTTGTAAAGTATTTTTCTCCACTCAAACATTCCATTATGTCATCCATCCTAGGAAAGGAACCGCTATTTCACTATTATCTTGTTTATTCCTCTTGAATTAGTACATATTCTCCACTCTCGATTCTTCTTAGGTGCTAATACTATTGGTACTGCACAAGGGATCAAACTTTCTTTGATCAAACCTTCAACAAATCCTGCACTTTTCTATTCAATTCCTCATCCTTTGTCGATGTCATCCAGTGTGCATCCTTGTTAGGTAAACTAGCTCCAAGAACTAGGTCTATGCAATGACTAATACTTCTTACAAGTGTCAATCTAGCAGGCATATTATCTGAAATGATGTCTTCATATTCTATCACTAAATCTTTTATCTCTTCTAGTTGCTCCTCTTTTGGTTCCAGTTTCTCTATCTTCTCAGGAATTAAGGAAAACAAACATTATCATGTCTCAACCCATCCAGGAATTTCCTTCCATCTACCAAACAGATTGTAGCATTCGTTTAGACTTCATTCTTCAAAGGTTCCTCCAAGGGAAACAAGGTTTTCTTCATTCTATTGGCCACAATAGTGTATGTATTCTTCCTCCCATCATGTATAGCCTGTCTATCAAACTACCAAGGTCTACCCAACAAAAGATGACAAATATACATAGGCATAATATCACACAAAACTTCATCATGATAATTCCCAATTTTCAATTTCACCGAACATTGCTTACTTACCAACAACTTATGTTCATCCTGAATCCATGTTATCTCATAAGGCTTAGGGTGTTTCAACCTTTCCAAATTCAAATTATTCACCATCTCCTTTGAAACAAGATTAACTAAACTACCGCTACCAATAACAACTTTACAACACTTACCAGATACCTTACATCTAGTCTTGAACAAATTCTTCCTCTGCAAGGGCTCCTCATCTATCCTAGTAGTAAACAAAGCTCTCCTTCTCATAAATAGTTCTCCATCTTCTGGTTTATTATCTTATCTAGTGGAATTTTCTTCCACCACTGCTTCTCTTTTGGTATTCTCTGTCTTCTTACATTGAAAAGCATGATGTCCTTCTCTGCCACCCGTATAGCTGTATACACCTAAAAATGGTCTGAACATAATTAATTAAATAAGCAATTATTTAATTAATCCTCCTCCCCAATTTAATTAAATTCACTAAGCAGTTTAATTAAATTCCCCTTTTCATCTACTTATTAATAAATCTAAGGATTTATTTAATAGGTTCATGTCATTTCACCCCTTTGATTAATTAATACAAATTAATTAATTCTCCCCCTCAAATCATTTCTTCTAAATCCCATAATTAATTAAAACAAATCAAATCAATGAGTTGTTGAGATTAATTAGCTTTTTTCAGAATATTTGAATTTTTAAATTCAAATTCTCCTAACTTCTACCACTCCTAAACCTAACCATTCCTAAACCTAACCCATTCTACCTACCACCATGTCCCCTTTCATCTAACACCTTCTAGAACCTTGTGACACTTGTCACTAAGTGTTCCCTTTCATCTAACTTCTTCTAGAAGCCTCTTGACACTTGGCACCATAGAGATGATAGATGTTCCCTTTAATCCAACCCCCTTTGCCAACCTCCTCCAATTTAACCATTGATATCTTCAGATCAATCTTGACCATTGATTCTTGCCACATCACCCTTCGCCTTGGAAAATCCTATAAATAGACCTCATTTTGGAGCAATATGGGTCCCAATTTCATATCATTTTGATCATCTGATTATGCATTGTTATTATAGGCATCTAGCTTCTAGTTTATTATTTTAGCAATGTTATTACGCTCAATTTTAGCTTAATTGCATCTTAATCTTAGTTCATTTTCTAGATCAATCATGAAATCATATAGCTTAATCATGATATTCTTGCTAGAACATGCATCTTCATCATTCAAATCCTCCATCTAAGTGTAGTCAAGTCACTGGAATTTGCATAATAAGATCTGAGAGCAAAATTCATACTCGCATTTACTAAGAGGCAATAAATCAATTAGCCATGGTTTTGTCTTTCTTTGATTTAAATCTTCTAACCATGCTTGCAATGATTTATTCAGTGCATTGTGGTTGCAGGAACAGGTACACTTCATAGAGTACGACATTTTGGCGCCCACTGTGGGTCTGAAATCATCACTCCTGGCCTCTTAATCCTCAGCAAACATCTTCTCTATCCAACTCTAGTGTAGAAACTCATATGTGCTCTCTTTGTGGCTCGTATGAACTTCCTTTTAGGTTTGGACAACACCTCATCCTAACTTGTACTAGGTATAATTCTGTGTCATATGGGCTTTTATGTTGCAAATTCTTTATTCGTACTTGGTCTAAAGGTGTGTCGTACGAGTCTATTTCTTGCAAATTCTTTACTTGTACTAGGCTGATCCTGTGTCATATGAGTCTATTTTGGATACTATACGAAACCTAAATTTCTATCATGCTAAGTGGAAAATAGTGTCGTACGAGTTTTTGCATCTGTGATTTTTTTGATAAATTGCAAGTTAGAATTTTCAAATTTGTCTATACGTTGGTAATTTGCATTTTTGAAGGCCTTCTGGTCATTTTTAGCCCTTGAAAGTGCTTGGCTATGCATGCTCTTTCAAAATCTCATCTACAACTCTTGGAGACCTTTCCAACAAGTTAAATGGTTCGTAATTTCGAGTCCCGAGTAGAAAGTTATGCCTATTTGAAGTTGGGATTCATATAGTTTTTTTAAAATTTCGTACTTCGAATCAGTAATGCTAATCTTGTTTTGTTTGTGAGATTTTTGGCAGCCTAACTCTTTTCTGCAGGACGCTTGTCAAAGACAAATTCAAAAACACAATCATGACTATTAATGGATCTATTTTGTAGGTTGCCTAAGGATTCAACAAAAAATTTGTGTATTCTTTAAGATTTTTAGGCACACTTCAATGTTACTAAAGGAAATGAACAATCATGTCTTATGTGCTTGTGATGGTAGGCGAGTATGCTCTCACCTTTCTTAGGTGATCAGAAAGCTAGACTCATCATTTTATTTTCACTAGTGCATCTCTTTAGTAGGCATGCCCTCCCGAGGAGTTATTAACTCTTAGCCCTTAAGGTTGGTGAGAGGGGAACGACCTAAGTGGGAATGGCTAACGCCAAGTAATCCAACCCACTATAAAATAAATGCATTTTTCATGAAAATCAAAGCAATAGAAGTGCTTGGGAATAACTCTCCTTCGTACCTTCAGGTATATCAAACCTTGGTTTTCAAGGTTGGGAGACCTCTTAATTGAGTTTATACCCCGATGCGCCGAATGGATCCCTTACTAGTGCTGGTTAAAATAGAAGCTACCTGATTCACCTTCGAAAGGGTGATAATCTTTGTGCAAGAGAGATAGTAACTCTCCCAAAACACTTGCCATATTGTGCCCCCATTAGTGTTTGGAGTCGGATAATACGGCGTTGAGAATCCATTGCGTGAGACTCAACGGCCGTGTTCTAATTAGCTATTGGGTGTGTACCTAAGTCAGCAAGTAAAGGTTTTCATTCTTAGCCAACTTACTTAGGGTTTATCTTGATTGAGAGTCATGTATCACATCATGTGTTTGTTGTGTATTCATCCCTAAATTGAAAAATCAGACAATTAAAACTGGAAAACCAAAGTAAAACATCAAAATTCAGTGATCAAAACTCAAACAAACAGACAATTTTTATCACTGTTCAAATACCTATCGTACGAGTCATAATCTCTGTCAGATGAATTAACTTGCATAAAATCATTTGTCATACTATCTGCTATCCTATGTCGTACGAGATAGGTGTTTTGTCGTATAGTCTATAATCCCAAGTCGTACGAGTTGCTGATGTTTATATGAAAAACTATGTTCTGTCGTATGGCTCTGTATCTTGTGTCATCCTCAACTGAATCTTATGTTGTACAAAACTTTGCATCTATCAGTCCAGAGCTGTGTCCTGCATGCCCATTTCAGATTTATCATTTCTGCATGATCAATTTGCAATAAGCATAAACACCTATTATCTGTCAATTTGTGCTTAGATTGTCTGCTTGGTTTGCTTGGTCAAGTTATCATCCATCAAAATCAAACTCTAGAACATAAACACCTCAATGTTTTCAGTGCTCACCCCCAACAAGTTCAAAATCTAAACATCTCAAAGTGCATTATCACCCTCTTTGATAAACTGATCACTCAAACATAGTTTCTCATCAGGCTCAATCATCCTTTATCACGAAACTGAAATGTTTGGTTAGGATAACCTTGTCCCACATCACAGGATAGATCATTCCTACTGGACTGGTTCTTATCAAATCATCACCATCGCACTCCTAAACCAAAGATCGAAAAACTTGCAAACTTTTAAACACTTGACTTCTCTTTTAGTGTCATATCACTCTATTGCCTTGAAATTGACTATTGATCACTTACCCAAAACAACTTTTAGACAATCAAATCCCTCAAATGGAATCAGAAACATTTGAAATAGCTGAAAACCATATCAACATGATATACCAAAGCAAAATACAAGTAACAAGCCAATATATCAGAGCAATTAAACAAGTCCAAAATCAAAATCCAACTATGTTAAAACCTCACAAGGATTCAAACACATCTCAAAAGAAAAGTGGATCTTTTATGCACCTCTTAAAGAGATCCCTAAAGGATTTGGCTAAAGAAGATCAAAATCATGCACCCATATATACAATGATCCATCCATCCATAAGAAAATTGACTCTTCAAAGGCATCTATTCCTACACCTCTTGAAAGCTTGCAAGAACCTTCCATAACATCCTTGCCAAATAATGCATCCAAAGCCAAAGTTCCCCAAGCGATATCCATGATTGCCATCAAACCTATTTTAGAGGATCCTATTCAAAGCTCATCTCCTTCATATACAAGCATTAATTCATTGTAGAATCCCCATAACACTTCCTTCCAAATTGAAGGCCTCATTCATAGAATGCTTGTTAAATGTGTCCTAATAGATGGGAGAGTTGGTTTGAACATTTTCTCTATGAATCTTGTCCATGCTCTAGGCTATTAAGAAGATGCAATTGATCCTCGAAAAAAGATAAAAATCAAAGCACATAATAAAGAAGACCATTCCTCTAAGGGAATTGTGATGTTACCCATCAGCGTGGGACCTTTGCAAAAAGATACAACATTCCAAGTTCTAGATGTGGACCTACCATACAATATACTCTTGGGGAGACCATGGATTCAGGACATACAAGCTATTACATCAACATGTTATCAGTGCTTAAAATTTCCATACAATGAACACGAAATCACAATATCAGTAGACTCAAATCCATTGCAGTGTAATAATCTGAAATCAGCTCAAGAGGTCATTGTTTCACATAATAGAGAGGTAGCACCTTTGAGCACACAATCCAATGAACAATCATTTGCATCAATTTTGTCAAACATGGAAGAACAAATGCAGCTAAAAGATCAAGGGACTGGAAAATATTTGCTATCATGGACAAACAAACAAGAGCAACTTGAAATTGAAAGGGAAGGAGTAGATGTAGGAGTCGATATAGTTCACATGTATGCAGGACAAACATTAGGAACTAGCCCACTTGAATCAGAATCACATTCGACTGACATGGACTTAACCAAGGACAATCATTTTTTTCTTATACGAGGTCATTTTGATGAGAGTATCATTATAGACATGGAAATACATACTGAAAGCTCTAACATCTCTATCATGACCCCTAATATCTTTGAAACTATTCACCCTGAAGATCCTTTATCCTTAAGCTATACTGAACCTAGGGATTGGGAAAATGAAGAACATACTGCTATTGATACCTTTCCTAATGACCATGCCATATCCTTGTATCTTAATGAAATCAAACCCACAACAACTTTCACAAGGGATTCCACTAACATATCTTCAGGTCAAGTGGGTGCTAAATCTTCTAGTCGCAAAAGTGAAAATCAAGAAAACAATATCAAGTCTAATGCTGAAAACCATTTCTTGGCAACATTAGACTGGGAAATAGTAAAAACAAAGGATGCATCTAATGGTGAAAACCTCCTTGAGGCGCCGAAAGATGGGAGATTTGATACCTTACCTGAATGTTATCAAGAGAAGTTATCTATCATAATGGAACCAACAGAGGCAGTTACCATGAGCACAACTAATCTACATCCAACAATCTCTCTATCAAAACCAGCAAGGCAAAAATACTTGGAACCCTTCAAAAGGAGGCAAATCAATTTTACCTGGTCATATGCAAACATTCTAGGGGCAAATCCATATCTTACAATACATCACCCAAATATCAGTCTAGGAGAAGACATCAATAAGGGAACAAAACATGGAACCATCTACAATATCAAAATGGCTATAGAATGGAACATTAAACAACTTCAAGTCTTTGGAGACTCTCAGCTCGTCATTAATCAAATCAACGTTGACTATCAAACAAAATATGACAAACTCATACCTTACAAAAAGATGGTGGATGATGTCAAGAAGTACTTTGCAGAAATAACATTTGAACAGATTCCAAGAAATGATAACAAAGTGGCAGATGCCATGGCTACACTCGCTTCTCTATTGCAGACACAGGAAAATCAACAGTGTTACGAATTCCTGGTTGAAGAGTTGTTTCATCCCGCCTTTAATTGTCCTGATTCCCAAACCATTTGTCAACTTATTGGACATGATTCCTCTCGCTATGGCCAAACCTACACATACTTAAAAGACAATATCTTACCTCCCGACTTATCAAAAAACCAAAAGAGAAACTTTATTTGCCAATTCTCCCATTTTTCTCTTGTCGTGGATACCCTGTTTAAACGAGGTCTAGATGGTACTCTCTTACAATGTCTCAAACAAGAAGAATCTAAGAAGGCCTTACATGAAGTCCATAATGACATTTGTGGCACTCATTCAAGTGGTCTTACCCTTTCGAAGAAACTCATACACTTGGGCTATTATTGGTTGACTATGGAACGAGATTCTTTTAAAATAGCAAGAACCTGCAAACAATGTCAGATCCATGGGAATTTGATCCATGCACCAACACAAGAACTACATGCTTTAGCAACATGTTGGCCTTTTTGTCAATGGGGTCTTGATCTGGTTAGAAAGATAAATCCTTCTTCATCAAATTAACACAAATTAATCCTTGTAGCTACAAAATATTTCACAAAATGGATTGAAGCAGTACCTCTCATCAATATCATAGGAAAACAAATTGCTACATTTATCTTAAATTACATCATCTATCGATATGGAATACCAATGACCATTATCACTGATAATGGGTGACCATTCAAGAATCAGGATGTACAAGAGCTATGTGAGAAGTTCAAAATCTAGCATAGATTCTCCACACCATATTACCCACAGGGAAATGGATAAGCACATGCATCTAACAAAACTATTCTAAAAATCCTCAAAAAGACAGTGAATGATGCTGGGAAAGATTGGCATATTTAACTAAACCCTGCTCTCTGGGCCTACCGCACCAGTATTCGCACACCAACAGGTGCCACACCTTTCTCTCTTGTATATGGATCAGAAGCCATATTTCCAATCGAAGTAGAGATACCCTCTCTACGTGTATCACTAAAAGGTCTCATCCTAGATTAAGAACAACGAGTATCTAGACTACAAGAGTTAGAACTGATCCATGAATGAAGACAAAATGCCTTTGATCATCTAAAGGTATATCAACAAAGAATGTTCGAAGCTATAATCACAGGGTCAAACCATGAATCTTTCAAGTGGGAGAACTAGTGCTAAAAGAAAATCCATGCAACTAGGTAGATCGTGAAAACAAAGGAAAGTTTGAAGTAAACTAGTTAGGTTCATTTGTGGTCACAACACTTTTGGATTAGGAGCATATTAGCTATCAACACAAGATGGAGATCAACTTGAGGAACCTATCAATAGCATACACATGAAGAAATTCTATGTCTAAAATCAGAAAAAAATAAAAAACAGTGAAAAATCAGAAAAAATCCAAAAAAGTGAAAAATCAGAAAAATCAAAAACAGTGAAAAATCAAAAAAATCAAAAACATTGAAAAATCAAAAAAATCAAAAAAGTGAAAAAAAAAGAAAGAAAAAAATCAAATATAAAAAATATTGCAATAAAAACAGAGGGTGAAAACCTGGCAAACAGGCGCTATCTGTCCGCTAGCTCTTCTGTCTATTAGTTCATGCATCTTTCCACTTGGATGCATTTTCCATCAGCGCTATTCATATCAATCATAAGCATTTTTACATATGCAAGCATCCCAACTGGTCTCTCACCATGGTTTGGATCACTGGATATATCATAAAAACTTTGTTTCTAGGCTTGGGGCAAAATCCTACACCTAGCTGGGGGCAAAAACTCTTGATCAATTTTGAGCTTAATCAAATAGGTAGAACAACAGTTAGACAACTTTTTGAAAATTGAGACACATCCAACATTGAACACGAGATCAAACTATCAACTATCAAAATATCACGAAGTCAATCTAAGCACATCACACACTTTTCAGTGGATAATATCTTTTGGATAATGATTTTAACATGATTGTTCAACTTTTCTATATGGCTTTTCACTATCATGATTTCTGAGTGACTCCAGGATGTCTTTGACTAGAGGAACAAGGAAGAAACATGATATTTTTCTTGTCTACTGTCTGAAAATTAATCATTAATATGTGCAAATTTGTCTTAGGACATGATCATCGAAGTAATCTTTGATTTGCATAGTGAAATGATTAATACTTCCTGTTTTATGCAAGCAACACTCAGGTCATCTTGGTTCATTTATACCTCGATGCTTGTGTTAACTTGCTACATCAAAATCTAGGAAAAAGTGCTCAGGTCATCATGGTTCAATTATACCATCGATGTTTGCACTCACTGCCTACATTTCAAAAAATCAATGATGACAAAAACACAAAATAATCCAGTGACTGGTCTGGTCGTAGCTTTGCATTTCATTGCATTTTATCTTGCATTTTATTCTTGCATGGGATCCTACAAGCTCCTTTTATCCAAGGTTAAATCTATCACAGGAATCATCAAAGTATCATCACAAGTGTATACACAATCAGACGAATGACTCATATATCTTCAGATATTATCAACCCACCAAAATCTTATGCTATTTCTCTCAACAGAATCGACATCAGCATATCCAAACATTTCTGCAACTTGATATCAACAAACTGTCAGTTCTTTATCTAATCAACCTTATCAAATCAAATCAATCAATCAAATCTATCATGTCTTATACATGATGTATCCTTCCTGAAACCAGACGTTCTGATCATGTCTTATACAGGATGAATCCTTCCTGAAACCAGACACTGTGATCATTCATGTCTTATATAGGAGGTGTCATTCCTGAAACCAGACTGAATCTAATCAATCAAGATTTTTCAATCTTATCAGTCTAAGAAATCAAGCAAATCAAAGAACTCACATTTTTATCAAACCACAGTCATATAAATCAAATCAAATCTATTGGGATATCAATCTTGCAAGACTCCAAAGATCAATTATCTCAATTGATCTCTCAAAGGGGGCATCATCATACCAGAATTTAGCAATCAAGAGGTGGGGCATCCTATCAAATCAATATCAACATCAAAATGAGATTATTCTTTGAATCAATGTGTCATCACACCTTGCTTCAAAGAGGGGCAAAATGTATACACCTAAAAATGGTCTCAAGATAATTAATTAAATAAGCAATTATTTAATTAATCCTCCTCCCCAATTTAATTAAATTCACTAAGGGATTTAATTAAATTCACCTTTTCATCTACTTATTAATAAATCTAAGGATTTATTTAATAGGTTCATGTCATTTCACCCCTTTGATTAATTAATACAAATTAATTAATTCTCCCCCTCAAATCATTTCTTCTAAATCCCATAATTAATTAAAACAAATCAAATCAATGAGTTGTTGAGATTAATTAGCTTTTTCACAATATTTGAATTTTTAAATTCAAATTCTCCTAACTTCTACCACTCCTAAACCTAACCATTCCTAAACCTAACCCATTCTACCTACCACCATGTCCCCTTTCATCTAACATCTTCTAGAACCTTGTGACACTTATCACTAAGTGTTCCCTTTCATCTAACTTCTTCTAGAAGCCTCTTTATACTTGTCACCATAGAGATGATAGATGTTCCCTTTAATTCAACCCCCTTTTCCAACCTCCTCGAATTTAACCATTTATATCTTCAAATCAATCTTGACAGTTGATTCTTGCCACATCACTCTTAGCCTTGGAAAACCCTATAAATAGACCTCATTTTGGAGCAATATGGGTCCCAATTTCATATCATTTTGATCATCTCATTATGCATTGTTATTATAGGTATCTAGCTTCTAGTCTATCATTTTAGCAATGTTATCATGCTCAATTTTAGCTTAATTCAATCTTAATCTTAGTTCATTTTCTAGATCAATCATTAAATCATATAGCTTAATCATGCTATTCTTGCTAGAACATGCATCTTCATCATTCAAATCCTCCATCTAAGTGTAGTCAAGTCACTGGAATTTGCATAATAAGATCTGAGAGCAAAATTCATACTCGCATTTACTAGGAGGCAATAAGTCGATTAGCCATGGTTTTGTCTTTCTTTGATTTAAATCTTCTAACCATGCTTGTAATGTTTATTGAGTGCATTGTGGTTGCAAGAACAGGTACACTTCACAGAGCATGACAATAGCAAGTTCCTCTAAATGTCCTCTTGTCCTGTCTTTTAAAATTCTCATTTTGGTAGCCATCTGGTTCTCTCTTCTGGTAGAAATTTCTATCATCTTTCCAGTATGAATTACCTTCTTTTCTTACTTCGTTGTCCTTGTTTTGATATGTATTGGTTCCTCTACGTCTGGTAAACCTTTGACCTCTGCCTCTTTTCCTTTGTTCATGTCTTTTATTTAACTTCTCTTTTGCCTTTAGGGCATACTGGTAAGCCTCCTCAACACTCTCTAATTTGGTCAAACTAAGTTCATCTTGTAAAGAAATCCACAATCCATTCAAATATCTTGCAAATTGTTCAACTTCATCATCAACATGTTCGGATTTGATATTCAACTTGTAAAATGCATCGATGTACTCCTTCACACTATATTCCTTCTGTCTCAAATTCTGCAACTTTCAGAAAAGATCCACTTGATAATTCACTGACATAAACTTTGATTTCAACTTAGAAACCATCTGATCCCATGCCTTAATATTCTCTTTACCTCTCCTCTGTCTATCCACTTGTAAATGGTCCCACCAAAGAGATGCATGACCTTTCAACTGGGTACATGCATATTTCACCTTCCTTTCTTCTGTAGAATTTTCAAAATCAAAATATTTCTCCATCTCTGAGATCCAATCCATCAATTGGTCAAAATCCAACTTTCCATTATATTTTGGTGGGAATAAAATATGGTTCAGCATTTTCCCTACTCAAAACCCTCAAAAACCTTTCTTCATCCGGATCAACCACCAGTGGGTTTACTTGTCTTGCTGGGGCTTCTTCTCCTTCATCTTTAGTTACATCTTCAATATGTTGGCCTCTTCTCTAGGTTATCTCCGTAGCTTTCAATTGTGTTGTTATACCTTGCAACATTTCCATCACATCAGGGTCTGTATTCCCATGCACTCCACCATTCCTAGTTCCTATTTGTGCCATCTTTTACACCGATCCTCTGTAGTTGCAGGTTGGATCCTCAGTCTGCCACCCTACAACAAAAATTTAGGACACACACTCTAAAATGAAGCTCGCTCTAATACCACTTGAAACAGTCATTGGTTAGGAGGGACCTCAAAGAGATCAATCTGGACCAGTCAACAAGAGTAAACACAACATACACAAAAAGATATGATGGAGGCAATGCAAAACATATTGAATTATAACATGAAAATTGATTACAACCAAGTAGAAACAATCCGAGTTACAGAAAAATGGCTCATAGGCTTGCTAGAACATGATCAAAATATTGAAAAGGTCACAACCAGGACCTTAAATCCTTAGATCTATCTTCTATGTTCTATATTCAACCTTAGATACATTCTAATTCTTAATTACCATGATTTATATGATCCAAGGGGATTCGATTAGCCCAAAAAGGGACCAAAACCCAAAGAACAAGACCTAACATGTAAAACCAACAAGGTCGACCTTCGTCAAGAGATTCCTTCGAAAAATCTAAAGGATGAAGTGTAGATCATGGGAAAAGGTTGCCCACACACCAAGGAACATTGAAATCAATTCTCAAGGCTCCACAAGCTTTGGAAGGGGTTTAAGTAGATCACCAAAATAGGTCCAGGCAACCGGTAACAAAAATTGTCAACTGGTAATAGGAAATTGTCAAGGAAACCAATAGTGATACCTTACCGGAAAATGATCCAAATGCAATACGGTCTAGAAATAAGAAAGATGATCAAGTCTTGAAGTAGAATCCAACTCCATAAGATTCGGTGAGCCCAAACTGGTACACATAGAAAAAATGCTAAAACTACAAACATAAAGCAAAACAAAAAGAAAATGTTTTGGTTGATGCAAGATTGCCATGAACTAGGTATGCTCCTACATCACTAAAGGGGATTTCCACTTTTTCCATTGTCAAGAGGTGGCAGATAAGGGCCTCCATCACTGGAAGTATGACCCAATCACCCTCTCCCTGGAAGGTTACAAGTAGCCTATGCAAAGTCAAGGATTCCTGCCTCTCCTTAAAGGATCCAAATGGTGAGTGTCTTGGGGGGAAAACCTGCTATCCCCTTGCACTGAAATTATCACACCAAGGTTAAAAAGGGTGGCTTCTAACTTAATGGAACTAGTAAGTGCACCATTTGAGTGGTCACAATCAGTAGCATTTTCTACTCTATTAAAGGAGGCCTCCCAACTTATAGAGGTTATTCTCTACAAGTTTTTATGTGTCACATGAACACTAAAGAAGACATGGTGCTGTTATGATAGAATGTAACACTCATCTCTTATAAATTTCATCACAAACACATTTATATATAGTAGTTTAGAGAGGCATGGCTTCAGCCTATTTCCACCTGGTTCGTTCCCCTCTCACCTAGTCTTATGGGCTACTCAGTAGGGTAGACCCGCTAAAGATTATTGTACTACTAAAAGAAAAGTAATGAGTAACTTTTTGATCACCACATGAAGTTGAGAACATAATCACCTATCATCAAAGACATGGAAGACATGTTATTTCTTTTCCTTCCTAACTAGTTTATGTGCCTATTTAACTAAAAAAATAATGCAATGTACTGTTGCCACACACAAAGTTAGAAGTTTATCATTAAGTATTTGACGATGAAAGGGTTTATAACTTTGGTCTTTGACAACAAACAAGGTCCCTACAAATCAGATTATAGAAAATGCAATTTATAAGAAGAACTAAAAAATGCAGATTAGAACATAAAAATGTTGAATCAATTACTAGTAACTTTGTTCTGTCTACCTAGAATGCTATTTTTTTAAAACCAAAAATGCTATGTTGTTAACTAGAAACACTATTGTGTTAATAAAAAATGTTGTTTTGATAACCAAAAATGTTGTTTTCTTAACCAAAAATGCTATCTTATCAACCAAAACACTGACACAGATACCAAAAATGCTATAACAAAGACCAAAAATGCCAAAATGGGGAATAGATAGAATTAAGGGACAAATCCTCTGAGTTGTGTAGTTGAAGATCACGATAACACCATTTCAATTGATGAGAATGCTGGAGAAGTGACCAAGAGTGCAGCACTGGAGTTTGAAAGTGCTAATCTATGTTTCCAGAATGCTAGTCTATGGATTTATGAGAACCTATCAATAAAATTATTGCAAGAAAAATGGTTAAAAACTTTGGGGCTAATGGCCCCATGATGGGCGCCAAAATTCTATGTGTGCAGAATATTTATTTTTTAATCCATTAATAAGTATATAAAAACACACATACTCAATGAAACATTTTATTGATGAAATCAAAGAAAATAACGAAATAGAATACTCCCCAATGTCGTCTCATTTCTCCCTAGCCTTGAGGACTTCACTTGTTCAATGGATGGCTCTTAGATGCATGATTTGAGCAAAGTGACAACTCAAGATATGAGAATTGATTATGCAAAATATGATGCAAAAAGCTAATGAAATTCTACATTATGATTAAGCTAACATGAAAGCCATTAAATGATGCTATGCTACTCTATGATGCAATGATAATTATGCTATCATTGTTGAAAATGTTGGAAAATGCTGATAGAATGCTAATAATGTTATGATGCTAAGGGTCCCTCTCATGGCCAAGAGAGGGGGTATTTATAAGATTTCCATGACTAGAGGTGAGGTGGCAAGAATTCATGGTGCAAATTCAGTTTGGAGAAACTGACAGTCAAGATCAAAGAAGTTGCAAAGAGGTTGAGAAGAGAGACACTTGTCATTCTTGAGAGGACAAGTGGCAAAGAATCTCCAACCATATGCCAACAAAGGGGGCAAGTGGCATGGAGATAAGAGACATGTGGCATAAGTGCCATGTGTCCCCAAGAGAGGGCAGACACTCAAGAAATGCTTAGGATAAGGAGGTTGGATGGGATAGGATTTGTTAAACCCTTAGTTGGATTGGGTGGGTTAGGTTAGCATGTGGTTAGGCTAGGTGGTTAAGAGTAGGAGCCATGTGCTCAAATTCAAATTTTAAATTCAAGTTTAATGAGAAAGGATAATTAAATACATAAATTAATTAATTCACATATTTAATTGGGAAAATTGAAGAAAAAGATTAAAGTGGGAAGAATAAGAATAAATGACCCATATAAACAAATTATTAAATTTATTTATATAGCGGAAGAATATGAAACATAATAATTAAATATTTTTATATTTAATTAATTTTTTCTCCAGACTGATTTTTAGTGTATACAATATAAAATTATATATTAAAATGAATTGCTGAGTACTTCTTATGATTTATTTCACAAAGAGCCCTTGTCATATGTAGTGGGGTTACACTTTATTATACATATACTAATCTTTTTCCTATATATGCCTTTTGTTTTATATTATTTGAATTTGGTGGTTTTTTGGTTATTTAATGAAAAGTTCAAATGTGTAATTATGAAATTGATTCAGGTCAGGTGGACACATATAAATATAATCTAAGACAATGAAAAATATCAAATGTTTTGATACCTCCAAGTTCTTATAAGATGTTACTAACTATACTTATCTACATATGCATTTCAAATATCAACATCATTTCATGACATTATTTTTGGGTATAATAAATTGAAGGTTTTAAAACACACCATGTCTTCTAACCTCCACTTAACAAGGTACCCAAATCACACTATTTGTAAACCCTCAAATGTAAAAGCATATGCAATTTAACCAATATCAGTAAAAACGGTGTTATTGCTATTTGGGAAAGTTACAAGCTCCACAAAGGACACATTTTTCTATCACACCCACATATACAAAGTTACAAATTATAGGGGTTGGGTACATTTTCATACACATGTTAAAAAAATAGTATATTTTGAAGCATGCAATTTCTTATAAGAGGCAAAATGTGAAATTTGAATCATATATTGTGTAGCTTAAACCCCTATTTCATAACATGTAGGTAAAGAAACACAACATTTCTTGAAGCCTCCAATTTTAATAAAGATATTAATCAGCCTATTAATATACACATGCATTTGAAATTACATGATTTCATGTCAATTTGTTTGGGTATAAGAAAATTGTAGATAACAAACCACATCATGTTTACTAACTTGTACTTCAAAGGGTACCCAATATATACTATGTTTTATAACTTGTACTTTGTAGAAGTATATTCAATCTACCCAATAATAACAACAATTTTGTTGCTACTTTTAGAAATAAAAACTTATATATACAAAGTTACCAACCATAGGGATTGAATGCTAAATGAAATGTAGCGAAAAAAATAGAATTTATTTTGAAGTGTGCAATTTCTTATAGGAGACAACATATGCAATGTAAAGCATGTATTGTGAAGGTTAAGCCCCTATACCATAATTTACATGTTAATAAACATAGCATGCTTTAAATATCCAATATTCTTTGAAATATTTTTAATGTCAACAATTCATAACTATACATATCTATATATGTATTTGAAATAATAACTTTACATTATAGTGTGTTTTCATATATGAAATTGTAGGTTTCAAAACACACCATTTTTTATAATTTCCACTTCTAAGTGTGGATTTTGAGGATACCCAATACACACATTCTTTTGTAAAATTTACTATGTAGAAGTATATTCAATTTATCTATTAACAAAATTAATGGTGTTGTTGCTATTTGAAATTCAAGCCTAGATATACAGACAATTAGAAAACACTAGGATTGGTTACATTGTTAATTGCAGGAGAAAAATTACAATGTGTTTTTGTAGCCTACAATATTTGATACTACACAATGTGTGAAATCATGTTTATATTTAAGGCTACCAAATGCCATATATTGCTTGTTAAAAATTGTAGCATATTTTCAAACCCCTTAGAAAAATTAATTAGTTTTGATTTAGAAAAAGAAAGATAGGCTCATACCATAACAAAAAGAAAAATTGGGATATGCACATATCAAATCAAGCCACCATAGAGGCATGCAAAGGGAAGAGCTCACAAGCAGTGAAACAACCCAAGAAACACCAAAAAAGGTAGACCCTTTTTTGAAAAGAGGCTTTGGACTGAAGCCATAATCAGGTTGAACTAAAATCTTGGATGCATAAAACTACCTAATTAGAACAAAGGGGTTTAGGATCGCACCCCAACCCATCCTTTTACAACCACCCTTAAGTTGGGAACAAACCAACAAAGAGGACAAGTAACAACCAATAGGTTTTGGGATGCTTTCTGCAACCTATTTCCAACAAGGATATCAAATAAATCAAGAGCCACCTATCCAAAAAACATTAGGGAGAAAAATCCCAGAAAGGAGAAACATAGGGGAAAAGCCCTAGACAATAAACCATAGGTAAAATCAACCCAACACTACTTAGAATGAGAGATTTTGCTGGCAACATCCTAGCAAGGAACACTAGAAGATAGGGGGAGAGAGAAGAAGTAGAGATCTTTAAAAAGGTATCATCCTCCAACAACATTAGGAATCTAACACCAAAGCAGATACACAACAAATAGAGCCATCTCTAGTTAAAATCTTGTAGGATAACCAACCCTTAAAATCTATCCAAAGTTTGACCACTTTAGCACAAGGAGAACAACCACTAAGAAGAAAAATACCATTATGAAGATCAAGCAAAAAACCCTAAATGCACCCATCGAAAGGAGCCTTACTAAACACTTTAGTTTCAAGACCCACCTCCATAGGGTCACTTGTGTAAGCCCTCATTTTAACTTGGTTAAAATAGTTCTTTTGGGTCATTAGCTCTCCTTTCATTCATCTCATGCTTTAATTTATTTAGTTTCTAAATTACACGATCGGTAGATCAACCTTACTCTAGGCATTAAATCTACAATATGTCCAAAGGGACCCAATCTTACCTTGTTGACTTATTGTTGTTTAGTGGAAGTGTAACTCATTAATTCTCACTAATGTCAAGTCTTGTTCCATCCAATGTCCAACCCCCATTAGTGTTGTGTCAGTGGGTCCCTCGTGAGTCTTATATCAGTTGATCGCACTCTAGGCATTTTTTTGCATACACAATCTATTGTTATATGTTTCTCAAAAAGCATGATGGCTCGATATTATGATGACAACAAATATATAATTGGAAATTGATGCAATGATATCAGAAAGATACCCTTTTGTAAAGTGTGGCAGACAAAACATTAATTTAAGGTTTCATTTTAAATATCAAAGTGGTACAATAGCCGTCAAAATAAATGAATTAACTACTCCAGACTCACATATTTTTGTCACGTTAGCTCGTAGCATTTTCATTTGAAACTTTTGGTGAGTTCAAAAGAGTTTTCAAGTGTAAGCATTGAAACCAGGCTTGAGAAGAATTTTTTTTACTTTGTCCAATTTGTTGAAATCTTCAGTTTTCCTGGTTCCCACTAATAAAGTAGAGGAACATTGTTAATATAAAATTCATGAACATCTGTTCTCCCCATGAATTTCTCTTTTTTATCTCAATTTGAGTTTTCATCCTTTTTTAGAAACCCTTTCTTTCCTCTCTCTATTTTCTATGGCACCCAAAATCTCTCAACCAATTGAGAGTAAGCTAGACCATATTAAGGATGTAAAAATAGAGCCATTTGAGATGCATGACGTCCATAAGAGATTGATTAGCCCAAAAATTTCTCTCATCACATAGAAAATTGTTGAATCTGCTCTGACTCAGGTTGAGGTTATCTTTCTATTGTTGCATTTCTAGAATTAGTCCTCACCTTTGTGCAACATTATCATCCTGACTCTCAAGAAATTCAAAGTGTGAATCAAACTTTGATAGCTAAAATTGATACAGAAAGTGTTTCTCTCATACTACATATTCTCGAGAAGGAAGATGAAGTGAATTTGTTTTTTTTAGTTAGGATGGGAATACTTTTTAAACTTGATAGATTGGTGTCTTGATGCCATTGCTTAGGATTGGTTTAAAACCCCTTGATCGGGCAAACCTAAATTGCCCTACTAGATAAAAGAAAAATTGTTCATAGATGACATTGCCAGTATCATTGTTCTATTGTGTTGTATAATTGGTAGACCTGGGACAAAATTCATTCAAGAGTGGATGTGTCAACTCATTCTTAGTATTTGTGATGATAGAAATTAGATTGATTGGGTAAGGTTGATAAGTGACTCATTCCACGAACAAACAATTTCACTTGCGCTCTATGATTTCCTATATGTTAGTTGTTGCGAGAATGTCTTGGCCAGGCTTGAGACTTGAGTGAGAATGTTGGATATTGTTGATCATTGCTGCTAATAAAATATGTTGTTGTCATTGATGTCAACATATTCCTATGTATTGCTTTGATGTTTGCAGATTGGGAAGATCTTATGATCCAGTTTGCAGTGTTATTTTGTTGATCACTATTTTGTAGAGTTCAATATTTCCTCTGAGATATTCCAGTGTGATCAGATCTTGTGTTGATATTTTGGGATGTTTTTTGGATGGTCTTGTGTATCTTCAATTTAGATGGTTTGTGATTTGGTGCTCCACAAGTTATCTTTATTTGTGATAGTTGTTGATTGGTTGTGTTCTTGAGCTTTCAGATGTTGATCAATGAATATTTGATAAGTGGTGTTGGTGCAGCTATTTCAGATGATTCTAAAGTTCTTGTTGGTGTTTCCTAGTTATGTCCTATTTTTTTTGGTGATCTGCATTGATTGTTGTGTGAGTTTTTGGCGGTTTTCATTAATCGGTGATTTTTTCATGTTATGCAGTTTTTCTGGTGATGTAGCGTGTTACGGTTGTTCTTGGTGTGATTTCTGGTGGAGTTGTGCATTTGGGAATTTGAATTAGGTCCATGTTATGCTATTTAAATCATTTTATTGGACCGGTGGTTGATCTTTATATCATCTGATGTAATTTTGTAATTGAGGGTTTAGTCGACCTTGTTATCAAGGTTGATGAATTGTATATATAGGTGACATATTCATGTAATTTAGGTATTGAGGTTGTGTCTGCATTAGCAGAGAGAGGTTTATGTGTGATCTAATGATCTATCTTTTGATGTTGTGATTGGGGAGAGATTGGTGTTGCAGAGAAGACATCTCTACTTAACCGAAACTATAATCAGGCATTTGGAGATGTTATTCTTTTAGTTCATTTCTTTTGGATTGTACTCTGAATCTTATTGTAAGTTAGTGAGACTTCCCTGAGGGTTGTATCCTTTTGGGTCATTATATTTGAGCAGTGAGCTCTAGGCAGTGTGCCTGAATGATTGTGCATTCCCCATTGTAATTGTGGGTAGGTTCCCATGGTGGTTTTTCCCTTAACCAAGTTTCCCATGTCAAAAATCTTGGTGTTGTGTGTTGTGCTGTTAATTTGCTTATCTTCATTATTGCTACAGTTTATTAGAACTATTTTTGTGATTAAGTTTTTGTATCCGGTGAAGACTGATTCTAACAGGGAAACCTTGCTAATGGTGCTCCTATTTATAATTGTTTTCCTTAGTTACAAAAAGGAGAAGACATGAGAAATTTATCTCATGTCTATGACACTTTCTTTATGACAGTCATAAGGGACATTAGAGGAAAACCTGAAAAGATAATATTAAAAGAAACTATGAATTTGATTTAGAATTATGAAAACTTCTACATTTAGTTAAGAAGCTTCTCATATCTGAGAATTGGAGGTTACCAAAAGGAATTTTTAAAATTGCCCAGGTATGCCTCCGATTATCTTGTCTTCTTAGAGCTTTACTGCCAAATGGAATTTGTGAACATTAAATATGTTCAAATGAGAAAGACAAGATATTCTTTTCCTATGAGTTTAACTTATTTTTCATGTAAAAACAATGAGTCTACCAATTTTTCTGATAAGTTGCTAGATGAGCTTGGTTTACGCTCTCTGGCCATGAGAGCTCATTTTGATAGTAAGGGCTAGGTATGAAAAAAATTCTATGGGGCCACTTAGTATGTTCATGTGCCCGATTTAAAAGATTTATGGGAGGACTGTATTGATGAAAAGGAAGTTTTCAAAAGAAATTTCATGTGTCTGACTTTAAGTCATATGATAGCTTTCAATACCATTCTTTCATCCCTTGTGAGTGTTGCAGATGATGGTTCAAATTTGATAGAAGACTCATATTAGACTGTTGTTTTACCCCCATTCTAGTCCAGTCTGAAAATGAAGAAGAAGAGATATTAAGGTCAAAACTTCTCCTATTCTAAATATACCACATGCTTGGTTAATGCATAAGGTTAAAAATCATTCCAGATACTCATCACATAAGGGAATAGCTAAAGAAACTGATACAGCTGTTCAAAATTCTCACAAGGCAATAGGAAAATTGATATCATAAGCTAGTGTATCCCAAACAGCTTCATAATCTGGCAAAGATAATGATCCTTCTGAGAAAAACTAGAAATGAAAATCTATTTGTGAAGCAGATGTTGTGACACCACCAAAGAAGAAGATAACAACATTGCAGATTCATTCTAGTGAAGAGGATACTCAGTTTCTTGATCAATTAGGAGAACAAAACCCTCTAGTTTCCCTAATTGATGATGTGGATCCACAAACACCCACATCTAATGTTTCTATGTTGCCTCTTGAACCAGCATCTGTTATTGAAGAATGTCAAGATAAACATTGGATTAACACAATGGAAGATGAATTAGAACAAATTGAAAAGAACAATACTTGGACATTAGTTCCCCGGCCTAAAGACAAAAATGTAATTGGAACTAAATGGGTATTTAGAAATAAACTTAATGAAGATGGTGAAGTAATTAGAAACAAAGAAAGACTAGTTTGTAAAGGTTATTCACAAAAAGAGGGAATTGATTATAATGAAACATTTGCACCGATAGCTAGAATTGAGGTAGTTGGACTATTTCTTGCATTTGTAGCTCATAAAAAACTATAAAGTATATCAGATGAATGTAAAATGTGCATTTTTGAATGGTGATCTTGAAGAGGAAGTTTACATTGAACAACCTGATGGATTTTCTTTGACAGATAATAAGGATATGGTTTGCAGATTAAGGAAAGCTTTATATGGATTGAAGCAAGCTCCTTGAGCTTGGTATGCTAGATTGGATAAATATCTTTTGAAGCTTGGTTACAAAAAAGGTAATGTTGATAGCAATTTGTATTACAAGGTTACCAATGATGATATTTTGGTTATTGAAGTTTTTGTAGATGATATCATTTTTGGAGGTGAAGATGGATTGTCTAAAGAATTTGGTAATAAGTTGCAGGAAGAATTTGAAATGTCTATGATTAGAGAGATAAAAAATTTCTAGGCTTGCAGATTTCACAAACAGATAAAGGTATATTCATATGTCAAACAAAATATTTAAAAGAGCTTCTAAAGAAATCTGGTATGGAAAACTCTAAACCGGTAAGTACTCCTATGACTACAACTGATAAATTGACATTGAAGGATGATTTAGCTCCTATTAATCCAACAAGATACAAATCTATGATTGGAGGTTTACTGTATTTGACAAAAACTAGACCTGATATAATGAATGCAGTATGTATTGTTTCAAGATTTCAAAGTAATCCTAAAGAAAATCATGAATCAACAGTTAAAAGGATTTTTTCGGCACCTACAAGGAACAACAAATCTTGGTTTATGGTACCCTAAGAATGACAATTTTGAGTTATGTGCATATACATATTCTAATTGGGCAAGAGATGTAGATGACAGAAAGAGTACCACTGGTGGTACATTCTTTCTTGGCAGAAGATTGATTTCATGGATAAGCAAGAAACATAGTTATACATCATTATCTACAATAGAAGCAGAATATGTTGCAGCCGCAACTAATTGTACTCAGGTATTATGGATCAATCAAATGTTGAAGGATATAAAGGTAAAATGCAGAGAACCAGTAATCATTTATTGTGATAATTCAACAGCAATTGATATATCAAAGAATCCGGTATTTCACTCTAAGACAAAACATGTTTTATCAAGTATAATTTTCTGAAAGAGAATGTTAAAGCAAATGAAGTAAGATTGGTTTATGTGAATACTAAAGAGAAGATTGTAGATATCTTTATAAATCCTTTGCCTAAGGAAACCTTTTGAATATCTCAGAGAGCAGCTTGGGGTAATTTCCCCATTGACAGAGACTTAGGCGTTGAAGATTGGCATCAAACCGACAGAGACTAACTGAGAATTCTATTTCCGGCTTTGATGAATGAGAGATACTTCTCAGGGGGGGTAGTTGGCAGAATGTTACATTTTGCTTCTTAACTTCTTTGGCATTTGATGTCAAAGGGGGAGAGATATCTATGGAAGAACATTATTCCTTGGGGGAGAGATATATACTCTTTGGATTTTGGTTTTGGTTCTGTAACAAACTTTGTATTGATCTATCTTTGGGAGATTGTTGGTCTATTGGTTTTTGGCATTTTTCTTTGGCACTTAGATGTTTTTCCATCTAGTGTTTCTATCAATGCCAAAGGGGGAGATTGTTGGTATTATGGATGTGTTGCATTATTTTTGTCATTGATGTCAACACTTATCCTTTTGGAGGTCTACATTGTTGATTTGGCACTTTGGTTATATTGGTTTACTGTTGAACCGACACATTCTGTTCACCGACAAGCTTAGTGGCTTATGCACAGTCACCAATATATGTTCACTGGTAGGCTATATGGTTCACTGACAATGATGATGATTTGTTATCATCTAGAGATCATTTGTTTATGTCGATGACATGGACTCGACGTTTGGATTTGGTGTTTTGGTTATTGGTCTAATCGGGTTGACATATTTTCTCTTACCGGCAGATAGGTCTAGGTTATGGAATAGTATACGCTATCTATTCCAGATCAGCATGACACGTTATGGAGATGATTTATTATTTGAATATTGTGGTAAATCTATTGAGCCAACATGTTGTATCACATCAAGACTTATTTTTTAATTGATTTAAATGTAATATCTTTAATGAGCCGACCATGATATTTGGTCTTAGGTTTTGTATAAATGTAAGATCTCATTTGAGAGATGAATGATGGGAATGTAACTTGGTATATGTGTGAATACTGAAGATCACATGAGTAGAATATAGTGTGAATCACACAGACATCATCTGAAGGTTGAAGGAAGGTATGAAGGTGTTTATCAGAGCTTAAACCAGTACTGAATTCAGCATTGGAGATGCTACCTTGAAGAAGTACATTGTTATAGGATTTAACCATCCTACTGTAGTCAGTGTGACTCCTATTTTGTGATTTAGCAGTGAGCTCTAGGCAGTTGGCCTTTCTGCACGTGCAGACCCCATTTGTATACACTTACTATCTGTAGTAGTATCATATGATTGCGGGTAAGGTTTCCCACCATGGTTTTTACCCTTATAGGGTTTCCACATCAAAATCTTTGTGTCATGTGTTGTGGATGTTGCTTCTCTTTCGATTTCATGTATTAAGTTTCACCGATATTGATATAAATTGCTAATCTGTTTCACGAACATTAAGTTTGGTTTACTGGAATTAAGTTTAAGTTGGATTAATTTATATTTGGGTTGAAATTAATTGACAACTAATTCACCCCCCCTCCTCAGTTGTGCTTCTAGTTCCTAACAGTTAATGGAGTTGGGATCCCAAATGTGATCTATGTGGATCTCTGTTGCAAACTTAGGAAGATATTCATCAATGTACACCATAGAGTGGTATACCATATATCCCTCCACCATAGAACCCTTAGGATGCTCTCTTTGTCAAACCAAAGCCTTTAAAAATTTCAAGTGTCTCTCAACCATCCACATTGACCTAGTGTGTACAGGTCCGCATAATTCAATCTCCTCAACTTGGTGTATGACGTAGTGTTCTTGTGCATTGAAAAAAGTTGAAGGTAGACACTTTTGCGTTTCACAGATTAAATGAAGAATTTTTCTCTTCCAATATTTTATATCTTCTTTATGGATTTCTTTAGATGACAACCACATAGAAGAGATCCAAGACGCAAAAATCTAAATGAGACTTTACAAAATAATATATAATATTACATAACAAGTAAAACAAATCATAAATATATTATCTATACAATAAATTGAACAAAAATCACTACTTAACTCATGTATTTTCCAATATCATATATGACTTGCTTGACATTATTGTCAAAGTTGTCTAGGAGAGATAGAGGTAGAACGTACTGCAATGATTATCAAATGATCTTTTCATTGTTTTCTAACATAATACAATGAAAAGTACATGCATAGTATACAAATATTTAGTAAATACACAAGAACATGAATTACCTTAATGAAGGTATGTCAATCATGTGTTTTCATCCCTCGCCCAAATTCACTTTTCTTTGATATGAGATTGTTTATGTTTGCAGAAAATCCTGTGGGAAATCAAATTTTTTCGTATGACTTCTTTTATAGAATTGCTTTGAAGGCCTGTTAATAACCAAGGAAGGGCACTTATATTAATTTGGTCTCCATTGCTATTTGATTGAATGACATTTTTTATTGCATAATTGGATTCTTGAATGTCTTTACAAATTTTGATAGTTTTTTCTTTTTCACGCCTTCCCTCCAATATTTTCAATAATGTCTCTATTATATTCTTTCCAATATGCACAGTATCAAACAAATGCACAATTTGTAGTTTCTCGTAGTAGGACAACCTACAAAATTGTCTCAGATAACTTTTTAGTCCCTTTGGAAGGTGGTCATTAATGCCTTGACGACCTTCACGATCATCAATTACATCATCAGTAAATAAAACACAATAGAAAAATAAAAATTCCAAACATAAACCATTAGATGGAATGACATTACCTTGATGATTAATTTTATTATATTCCAACTTCCATAGGCAAGGTGTCATTCTTCGTGGCTTTGATGTAGTCTCTTCTTTCCCATTGAAAAGAGGTTTTTCAGTATTTTGATACTTATGATTTTTGTGGAGGAAGTGCCTATATTGATCAAACATATGCTTTCCTAAACTTTTTGAATGACAATATTTCATCTTTGGACCACAAGCTGGACATGCAAATTTTCCCTTTGTTTGAAGACCTACAAGATAATGTATAATTGGATTAAATATGTTAATTTTAATAATTATAATTATAATGCACAACTTGAACACTGTAATAAATCACAAAAATGTGTTAGCCCTGGGGCATCATGTATTGTCCATACAAGCATTGCATGGAATTGAAATTGTCTTTGTCCTATTGGTCTAGAGATGTCATACATAGTGACACAATTCCATAACTCCAACAACTCGTCGATAAGAGGCTCAATATACACATTCATATCTTTAACTTGGTACTTACCTAGTTGAATGAACAAAAACATTACATAATTATTATGGCCATTCTACTGCAATATTTATAATTAAATGTAGATGACTATTAAATGATAAAATACCTGGAACAATCATCACCAACATTATGTGCTCCCTCTTTATTCACATCCATGGAGGAATGTTATTGTTGATAACAAAAAATGGCCCCACCGAGTAAACAGATCTTAGGGTGGGTGTAAGAAGTTGGGGCCCAATTATGTGGAAGTCCACGAGCAAAATTTGTCACTAGAAATAGGCACCCATTTTTTAAGAAACAGGCACTTGTTTAGCTTCGAGGCCTTGACCCATAAAAATAAAATAGGTGCCCATTTAGGATTGGACCCACACACAAAAATGGGTGCACGATTTTTAGAAATGGGCACACGTTTTTAAAATGGGTGCATGTTTCTAAAAATGGGCGCATGATTTTTAGAAATGGACACACGTTTTTAAAAATGGGTACGCGTTTTTAAAAATGGGTGCACGTTTCTAAAAACGGGCACACGTTTCTTAAAATGCTATAAATTTCAAAATGGGTGCCTATGTTTTGAATTTCAAATAACGGATGCTTGTTTCATAAAAGGTGGAGCATGAAATAACCCTATGCCTCAGTTTTGGCTTCGAGTTAGGCTTGGCGAGACCAAGCCTATGCTTGAACCTCCAAAAAATGGCTAAGGCAAAAGAATATCATATTTCTACCTTTCCCTAATTTTTTGAGGGCCTTCCTAATTGAATTTTTTCATGAAAAAAAAACCATTAGATCTCTTAGTGTCGTGATTTCAAAAATATAAATTTCATAGTGATAATATTATTTTTACTATTTTTGCATTATTTATTAATCAAAAGTGGTACCTAAACCTAAAATACTGAGGTTTAGTAAAACATTAATAACTTTTTTGTTTTTAAATTTTTAGAAAAATAAATTATATGACATCAATTTAGATACAATTCTTTTGAATATTAAAAAAAAAAATTTAAAAGTATTAAATTTTCATCAAATTATGGTGGTCGTACACCTAATGTTTTGAAAATCTACTTTATAGTCAATTAAAAATTAATAAAAAAAAATATATTCAATAAAAAAATAAGAAAAAATATTCTCATCAATATTTGGTGTCTTAGTTATCTTTTCCTAGAAGGATTTGCAAAAATTCATTTATTTACGTAAAAAAATGGTGGTCGTACAATGTGTGGTATGGTCCTGAAATAGGCATTTTGAAAAAGTGGTTTTTAAACATGCCTACTAAAAAGCAATTTCTACCATGCAGGTATTGAAATAAATTACATATTTGAAAAGTAGACTCTGAACACTAGGTAAGTGCACAAAGATGGTGGTCAAAAAGGGGGGTATAAGTGGACACTTTTTTTTCTGAAATCAGGTGAACTTGAACTTGGAGGCAAAATTTGAAAGTCATCCACTGAAGATATTGTTGATTTTAAGGTAGTGCTTGTTAACCATAGGCAAACATCAAATCTATTGCTTTCCCAACCATACACGATAAGCTCTTATCGTCACCCCCAAGCATGCTACATAAATTTCTCACCATCAATTGATCTTCTTGTACATGAATTCGATCTACCTGATTATGATCGAACTTGTTGTCTTATCTCTGTTCCAAAGAGGGAAGACCACGCGCATATATATCTATTGAAAGGAGATATCCAAGAGTTGGCTCTCAACAAGGAGGCATGACCTTCATGAAGTATCGCATGCCTTCAAATGAGGGGTGGCAGACTTTAACCAAAAGTCGGCCCCTTTGAAACAAATCCGATAAGTCAAACTCGATAATGTATGTTTAATCATTAAACCTGATAATGCATATGTGACTTAATAAAGATATTAAAGGATTAATATAAGTTGATAGATTCATCAAATGTGTAAGGCCAATAGGCCATTCACACATTTGATCTTACTGAGTCAGCCTATAGGATTTCTACCGACGCTATATCATCAACAAATATGAAGATAATCAAAGAAGAAATATTGTAGTACTCGGAATCTAGTTTCCAAACTACTAAGCTTTTTCAAAATTGGATAAGATTAAGGGGGTCAAATCCTTCACGCATGAAAAACATAACATAGTGTCTTACGTACGCATCAAAAAAGTCATAGTTAGATTTAGTGTTTTGACAAATCCTTTGGTAGAAAGATAGTTAAGAGTGAGCACTAGAATATGTGTATTTTTTTGTAATTTTTTATTGAGTATTTTTTTTAATGATTTTTCCAATCGAGCACATCCTAAAAAATTAGGTACATGTTCGTACATGAAGCATAAGTTGCATTAAACAAATCGAAAACACAATTTTTTTTTAAATTGTAAAGAATCAAGTGCCCTACAATAATATATAAAGTTTTTAAAATTTGGATAAGTATATCAAAAGCTATTAAAAAAATGGTGCACCTATGTTTGTGACAACTATGGAGATGCTGGTAAAAGAAATTCAATAATAATATGTTATTGTTGTTCAAATTTTAAAAAAATTATATGGTTAGAAAGCTCAGAAGATGGGTGAAAATATGGTGGCAATTTTAGAAATACCCACTTGATGAAGTGTAAACCTGATCATGGAAAAGTCGGTAAACCAAGTTGATAAAATAAAACATGTCAAAAATGAGAGAAATGGAGGGAAATCAAACTTCCAAACTGTAGCTTTGTCATCCAGGACTATTTTCAAGCCTAAATAGTCAAAAGCGCGTACGGGGTACTTATGGTATAAAAAGCACGTACGGGGTACTTATGGTATAAGAACTGCGTACGCGCTATTTTTACTATAAACATCATGTACGCACTATTGTTTAAATTTTGGGTGTGTGTATAATATGATTGTATATATAATATGTGTATATACATATAATATATAATATTTATATATATATGTATGTATATATATATATAATATATTAAGTATATATATACACATATAAGTGTATTATCTCCCCCTCTCAAACACATACAAGGTGCCTCTCTCTCTCTCTCTCTCTCTCTCTCTCTCTCTCTCTCTCTCTCTCTCCCCCTCTCTCACCCTCTCCCTCTCTCCCATTCTCCCTTCCTCCATACCCATCCCTCTCTCTCTCCCTCCCTCTCTCCCCTTCTCCCTTCCTCCATACCTCTCTCTCCCGCTCTCTTCCCTTCTCCTTTCCTCCATACCCCATCCCTCTTTCTCTTCTTCTCTCCCTCCCTCCCTCCATACCCCATTGAAACTGTGTCTACACTTCTATAGAAGTAAGTGAATTTATTTCTTGTGTGCAACTTCCTCTTTGATTTTTATCATGTATGCTCTCCTAAGAGAATTGACTGATGGATTTGTGTGTATATATTGAATAGGAGGAATAGAGTTTGAAATTGAACCATGGGTGCATTATCATGACAAACAAGGAAACTTGCAGCAATATTCTTCTCAAATGTGTTTTTAATGAGCAGAGCAGATGTGGAAAATAGTGTCAACAAAGAAACATGATGAGCCAGAGTACCTACAATATGTTTTTCAGAAGGAAACAACCGGTAGGAAGAGAAAGAGGGAGAGTAACATAGATGGTGTCCTAGAGAATGATAGTGGTGGGTATGCGAGAGTTCCCATGTTATTACACAACGCATGTCACCTAAAGAAATTAAAGTTTTTTATATGCATGGCAGTGGTAGTATATGATGATCATCATTTGTCAAAAGGATTGGAGTGGTACATACCCATGAAAGAAATCAAGTGTGTAATTCCTATAGTCACAATCGAGATCAGTCCTATAACCTTGTAAATTTAATAGCATCATATGTTTTAGAACTTAGGAAGTACTCTTAGGGTTAGGTTAAGCTCTTACACTTTCTTTTTAGTGAAGCCTCATTGTTTGTTTGCTTGGAGTCTCACTTATATTGACAATGGTCTAACTTAGCTATATAAAAACTAAACTACTAATGTTCTATTGTATGATGTTCTATTCATAACTTTAAATTTAATATTTCATTTTATTAGCCCACCATATGGCCCCTTAGGTGTCATTAGAGGTCATACTGTTTCCTAAGAGGTCATATGGTGTCATGTGACCCCTTAGGACACCATATGACCTCTTAAGCCACCATACAACCCATAACAACACCATATGGTGTCCTAAGGGGTCATAGGATGCCATATGACCCTTCGGGACACCAATGACCCATAACAACACCATATGGTGTTCTAAAGGGTTATATGGTGTTCTATGACCCCTTAGGACACTATTTGGTGTCATTATAGGTCCTATGGTGTGATAAGGGATAATATAGTGTCATATGACCCCTTAGGACACCCTATGACCCCTTAGATGTTGTTAGGGGTCATATTATGTTCTAAGGGTCATATTGTGTCCTAGATTTGATCTCTCTTCCTCTTCCCGCCCCCTCCTTCTTCTCTCCCTCTCTCCCTCTCCCCCCCTCTCTCTCTCTCTCTCCCCTTCTCCCTTACTCCATACCCCATCCCCATCTCTCTTGCTCTCTCCCCTTCTCCCTTCCTCCATACCCCATCCCTCTTTCTCTTCTTCTCTCCCTCCCTCTTTCTCTTCTTCTGTAATTTCTATAGTCACAATCAAGATCAGTCCTAGAACCTTGCAAATTTAATAGCATCATAGGTTTTAGAACTTAGGCAATACTCTTAGGGTTAGGTCAAGCTCTTACACCTGCTTTTTAGTGAAGCCTTAATGTTTGTCCACTTGGAGTCTCTCTTATGTTGACTTTGGTCTAACTTAGCTATATCAAAACTAAACTAATGATGTGTCTATCGTATGATGTTCTATTCATAACTAAATTTAATATATCATTTTATTAGCCCACCATGTGACCCCTTAGGTGTCATTAGAGGTTATATTGTTTCCTAAGAGGTCATATGGTGTCATGTGACCCCTTAGGACACTATGTGACTTCTTAAGACACCATACGACCCATAACAACACCATATGGTGTCCTAAGGGGTCATAGGATGTCGTATGAGCCCTCAGGACACCAATGACCCATAAAACACCATATGGTGTTCTAAAGGGTCATATGGTGTTCTATGACCCCTTAGGACACTATTTGGTGTCATTATAGGTCCTATGGTGTGCTAAGGGATAATATAGCATCATATGACCCCTTAGATGTTGTTAGGGGTCATATTGTGTCCTAGATTTGATTTCTCTTCCTCTCCCTCCCCCCTTCTTCTTTTCTCCCTCTCTCCCTCTCCCTCTCTCTCTCCCTCTCTCTCTCTCCCCTTCTTCCTTCCTCCATACCCCATCCCTCTCTCTCTCTCTCACTCTCTCCCCTTCTCCCTTCCTCCATACCCCATCCCTCTTTCTCTTCTTCTCTCCCTCCCTCTTTCTCTTCTTCTATAATTCCTATAGTCACAATCAAGATCAGTCCTATAACCTTACAAATTTAATAGCATCATATGTTTTAGAACTTTGGCAGTACTCTTAGGGTTAGGTCAAGCTCTTACACTTGCTTTTAAGTGAAGCCTCATTGTTTGTTCGCTTGGAGTATTTCTTATGCTGACAATGGTCTAACTTAGCTATATTAAAACTAAACTATTGATGTTCTATTGTATGATGTTCTATTCATAACTTTAAATTTAATATATCATTTTATTAGCCCACCATATGACCCCTTAGGTGTCATTAGAGTTCATATTGTTTCCTAAGAGGTCATACGGTGTCCTGTGACCCCTTAGGACACCATATGACCTCTTAAGACACCATATGGCCCACAACAACACCATATGGTGTCCTAAGGGGTCATAGGATGCCATATAACCCCTCGGGACACCAATGACCCATAACAACACCATATGGTGTTCTAAAGGGTCATATGGTGTTCTATGACCCCTTAGGACACTATTTGGTGTTGTTATAGGTCCTATGGTGTGCTAAGGGATAATATAGTGTCATATGACCCCTTAAGACACCGTATGACCCCTTAGATATTGTTAGGGGTCATATTGTGTCTTGGATTCGATCTCTTTTCCTCTCCCTCCCCCCTCCTTATTCTCTCCCTCTCTCCCTCTCCCTCTCCCTCTCTCTCTCTCTCTCCCCCCTTCTCCCTTCCTCCATACCCTATCCCTCTCTCTCTCACTCTCTCCCCTTCTCCCTTCCTCCATACCCCATCCCTCTTTCTCTTCTTCTCCCCCTCCCTCTTTCTCTTCTTCTGTAATTCCTATAGTCACAATCAAGATTAGTCCTATAACCTTACAAATTTAATAGCATCATATGTTTTAGAACTTAGGCAGTACTCTTAGGGTTAGGTCAAGCTCTTACACTTGATTTTTAGTGAAGCCTCATTGTTTGTTCACTTGGAGTCTCTCTTATGCTTAAAATGGTCTAACTTAGCTATATCAAAACTAAACTACTGATGTTCTATTGTATGATGTTCTATTCATAGCTTTAAATTTAATATATCATTTTATTATCCCACCGTATGACCCCTTAGGTATCATTAGAGGTTGTATTGTTTCCTAAGAGGTCATATGGTGTCTTGTGACCCCTTAGGACACCATATGACCCCTTAAGACACCATATGACCCATAACAACATCATATCATGTCCTAAGGGGTCATTGGATTCCATATGATCCCTCAGGACAACAATAACCCATAACAACACCATATGGTGTTCTAAAGGGTCATATGGTGTCTTATGACCCCTTAGGACACTATTTGGTGTCCTTATAGGTCCTATGGTGTGCTAAGGGATAATATAGTGTCATATGATCCCTTAGGACACCCTATGACCCCTTAAATGTTGTTAGGGGTCATATTGTGTTCTAAGGGTCATATTGTGTCCTAGATTTGGTCTGTCTTCCTCTCCCCCCCTCCTTGCCCTCTCTCTCTCTCTCACTCTCTCTCTCTCTCTCTCCCTCTCCCTCCTCTCTCTCTCTCTCTCCCCCCTCCCTCCCCCCTCTCTCTCTCCCTCTCTCTCTCTCTCCCTCCTTCCCTCCTCCTCTCTCCCTCCCCCCTACTCTCCCTCCCTCCCCCTCTCTCTCTCCCTCTCTCTCCCTCTGCCTCCTTCCCTCTCTCTCTTCCTCTCCTTCCTCCCCTCCTTTCTCTCTCCCTCTCCCTCCTTCCCTCTCTCTCTCTCCCCCCCTCCTCTCCATCCCCCCTCTCCTCTCCCTCCCCCCTCCTTCTCTACCTCTTTCCCTCCTTCCCTTTTGCTCCCCTCCTCTCACCTCCCCCCTACTCTCCCCCCTCCCCCCCTCTCTCTCTCCCTCCCTCCCTCCTTCTCTCTTCCTCCCCCCTACTCTCCCTCTCCCTTCCTCCATACCCCTTCTTCTCTCCCTCCCTCCCCCCTCTTCTCTCCCTCTCTCTACCTTCCCTCCCCCCTCTCTGTCTCTCTCCCTCTCTCTCCCTCTCCCTCCTTTCCTCTCTCTCTTCCTCTCCCTCCTCCCCTCCTTTCTCTCTCCCTCTCCCTCCTTCCATCTCTCTCTCTCTCTCTCTCTTCCTCTCCCTCCCTCCCCCCTCTCCTCTCTTTCCCCCCTCCTCTCCCTCTCTCCCTCCTTCCCTTCTACTCCCCTCCTCTCTCCCTCCCCCCTACTCTCCCCCCTCTCCCTCTCTCTCTCTCCCTCCCTCCCCTTTCATTTATATTTTTTCTACTACCAATAATGCATATGGGGTACTGAACCTATCAATTCACTGCCCTACCATATCTTTTTTAAGGCGTAGGAGCACGTATGTGGTACTTATTACTTGTAAGCACGTACGGGGTACTGCGCCCATTATTCGCTACCCTACGATAACATTTTTTAGGCTAGGAGAGCGTACGCGCTACTTATTAGTATAGAATGGGGAAAAAATTACCGTTGGGCTTGCCAACATTTTATGGACTAACAATGCACACACGGTTATTAATTTACCATGTACGCGGTACACAGACATAGTTTTAGTTTCCCAAGAGCCTCAATGACCTCAAAAGAAGTTTTTGAGGTCGTTGAAGGCCCCACTAGAACTGTGTTTGCACTTTTATCATTGTTTTATACATAGAAGTAAGTGAATTTTTTGTTTTTTGCATGATTTCAAATAATTTAATTGTTATTCTTATTATCTTTGTCAATAGTATTGTGATTGTTTAAGAGTTTGATTCCAAAAAATAGTGATAAGATGCATATTTATGGTTATTTGTTTGTTTATGAACTTTTGTTTACATATATATGTAATATGATTCTATTTAGGACAACCGATATCAACCATGGGAAAGAACAAGTGAGGAACGATGAAACAACGAGAGGTTGAAAAGGAAAGACAAAGGCAGTGTATGAAGAAATTACGTGACACAAGAACAATGGGAGAAGAAGGTATGTCATCCTCAAGATCTCAATTCGATTTACCAAATGAACATAATGCATCTAATTCAATTGAAGAAGAGACATTTGATTTACCATATGAACCTAATGCAATTGAAGAAGATACCACATTGAATAATCAATTAAATGATGAACATACACCTTCTCTATTTGATGAATTGAATGTAAATAATGCACTGATGCTAACACCTCCTAGAATCATTTGTAGGAAACCAAAGTATCTAATTGACATTGATAAAAATATATTGAAGCCAATGCCCAGTAAAATGAATGAACAAACTTGTAGGAGAATGGTTAAAAGAATATGGCAAAACTATTTTGGAAACTTAAATCAAATCGCAAGATGTCAATTGATTGTTCAAATGATTAAAAAATTGAATTTTAGAGAGACAATAAAAATTCTAGGCTTAAGATCATTTGAAAGTAATAGTGAAAGAACTATTGTGAGAAATCTATTTGATGTATGTCAGACTATTGGTTCAAAATCACGTACTAAAGATTCTAATGCTACTCGACGTGTCATTACATCAACCATAATGAGCAAGAAAATAAAAAAAGATCGTTTGATAAGAAAAACAAGTAAGTCATTAAACATTAGTAGAACAACATTAAGTAAAGCATTAAAGATGCGGGAAAAAATAGAGGAACCTAACAATAATTCTCTTTGGGAATTCTCAGGTAAACTACCATGCAAAGACAAGGTTGTCGTTGATGCACTAAGAACATTAATTAAAAAAATTTGGCATGACAACAAAAGAGTTTCGCCCAACCAAAGATATGTTGCTAGAAAGGGGAATTGGGTCTACAAATCGTGAGCCACATGCCAAACACTATTTGGATATGACTCAAACTAAATTTTATGAAAGATTCCTTCAAAAGTTTCCTCAAATAAGAATTTCTCAAAGATTTTTTGAAATGGAAAAACCTTTTTATATTAAGATTAATCATGTATGCACCACATGTTGTTGTAGGATGCATATTGAATTTTCCATGCAATATGATATTTTTTGTCATATTTTGTCTATTTTGCACACTAACGATGTTTTGCGGAAATGCAATATACAAGCACCTCCTAAGTCGGTAAAAGAATATATTTCAAGTGTGCTATGTAATAGACATGATGGTTGCATTTATTATAAGATGTCTTGTTTGGAAGGTTCTTGTGCTATATGTGGTAGTTTGCAACGTTTACCAAGATGTGTACATTTGGAGATCACACATGAAATTGGTACGAAACTAGTTTCTTTTCAAAAATACAAGACAGTCACATATGAAGTTAAAGATGGAAAAGATTTGAAGAGATGTGAGCTAGTGAAAAATGATATATGTGTAGCTGAATTTATGAAAATGTTTCAAGAGAAACTAGTTTATGAGTATATAATGCATACACATAGAACTTGATGGTTAGATGAGAAATTCAAGTTATGTAAGGACACATTTCCTCTTGGCACCATTGTCTCTATGGTTGATTTCATTGAAAATCATATACTACAACCTCAAAATGAAGTGCAATCTGTGTATTATCACTCTACACAAGTTTCTATTTTTGTACACATAGTATTCATGCATGCAGATGATAGCATAGATGAGGATAGAAAGGTTGTAAGAGAGTATCACTTTTACATAAGTGTGTAGCGTCCTAAAATTGCGACACTTGCAATTTCGACTGCATTTTGGTCTTCACGATGGCGACGCAACACGCAACCTGAATGGAGACCCCAAAACTTGCTCACGACACCAAAAACTGCATTTTTCAAGCACCATTGGCCTGAACCCCCTTGCACCCCACTGTCCCAGAGGTGGGACTAGAGCGCCCAGCGCCCTGGTCCCTGGGTCCTATTTTGGGCCCGGTCTCCTAAGTGGTATCGGGTCTTTTTGATTGCAAATTGGAAATTAAACTTTCCTGGTCGGCCTAAGGTCGGGAAAATCAGTCTATCAGCCCTAATTGACAAGTATATAAACTACATTTTCCTCTTTCATTTGATATGATGGAAAAGGGGTGGAAACTATACTCAAGCACTCAAGCACTCAAGCATTCAAGTATTCAAGCATTCCTTCAAGCAATTGATCATTTCAAGTCTCCATTCAAGGCTAAGTGTTGCATTCAAGTCAAGGATTCAACCATTGAAGAGGAGATCACTTACTACATGCTACTACAACATACAACATACAACATCTAAACCTTCACACATAAGGATACAAACATCCTTAGAACAAGGTATTAGTACTTGTTTTACATTACAGTCATTTACATTTACAACACTTGCTCATTTCTTGGTTAATTCCAAAACCGGGGTTTGACCTAAAGGCAAACCCCTAATCCCTAACCCCCCAATCGTCTTCGCTTTTCTGTGTGTAGGTTGAAGGTACGCGGCTGAAATTGAAGATCTAGAATCCTTGTGCAGAGACGAACAGATCCCCCTTCATTTCACGGATTTTTCGGAGGACCGTGGTGCTGGGCGCCATCGTCCTAACAACTTTTGCTCAAATTTGCAGGACAGCGTCGTATCGACATTTTACTGCTAATTCCAAGTCCACAGCTTCATCCTATAACCCAAACTCAGTTTATAAGCAAATCTTTATGACTTTCTATGCATTCCTAGCTTAATTTCCTTAACAACATTCTTTACAAAAGAGGGTAGCCTTGCTTTCCTAACCCTTGAAATTCTTTTAGCATCCAATCTTATATTGTGTGGGATTGGATCTTATGAGTTTCAACCCCTCTTTTGAATGTAAAGTCTCTCCCCTAAGTGAAAAACCATCGAATCCTAGCGAACCTCCCTTCTCTCTCCTCGGAGTTGGAAGAGGGGAGAACAACTAGGGTTCGATCGTGATTTTCCGCTTTACATTTTGGTGAACCCGACGTGAACATCCTTTCTGATTTTTCATGCTTAGATCTGAAAATTTGATTCCTTGATTACATTTCCATGTTTGATCTCTTGCAAAATTTTAGAGGTGATTGCATAAAAACCCTAAAATTTCTTTTCGAAAATTGGACTTGTGAAATGCTTAATTATTAATGCTTGCTTCAGATCTGTTTTTCTATTACAAATTATCAATTCATATCTGTGTGTTAATTTTGAAAATTAAGTGGTTAAGTGTCAAAACCCTAATTTTTGAAACCCTCTTAATTCAACCTTTGTCCGACAATTTGACCGATCAAAACATCTCCAAATCAGCTGTAACTTTGGATTCTGCAATAAAATCACAATATCTTTCATCCCTGAAAATTTGGAAAAAAGTTGCGAGGACCGTGTTGCACTCCAAGCGCCATCGTCCCCGACATTTTTTCCAAAATTTCGGGAGCGAGATCTTGCTATATTTTCCTGCTAAAATCCAAAATTTTGGCTGATTTTGTCAATTATAACACTTTCAAAATTACAGTCAAAGTTGATCCTGTGATTGCTTGGTCTAGGGCTCCTAATCATTCAAAAATCATTGAAATTAAAATTTTGTGTCAAAATTGCGTTTTTATTATCATAAATCTGAAAAGTGTGTCTACATTCATTCAAAATTTCAGTGCTTTATTCAAATCCTTGCAATTTGTGACTTTTGAAATTAAGTGCTTAATTACAACAACTTTGATTTCCGCTTTCAAAATTGAATTTTGCGTGAAATTGAGTCAATTTTTAAATTTCAAAACTTGCACTGCTTTTGACATTCCCTCTAAAATCATAAAATTCAAAATTTCAGTTTCCCTCTCTTTTTCAAAATTCAAAATTTTGCATTTTTCGACAATCTCGATAGGGTTCAATTTTGAGATTGCAACTTTAATTTGGCCTATCTATAGATCGTAAAATCACTCAATTTTTTCAGATTAGCTCTAAAATCATCATACCTTTTATCCCTGCAAATTTCGAAAAAAGTTGCAAGGACCGTGTTGCACTCCGAGCGCCACGGTCCCGAACTTTTTTTCCGAAATTTCGGGAGACTGTTGTGATTGCATTTAACAGCTTAAATCTGGAAGATTGGCTGTTTTTACTGAAAATTGCTACCTCTAAATTCAAAATTTTTTCTTTCTCTCTAGTGCATGAGTTTTACAACAATAAGCCCTACTTACACTATTCCCGTTAGACGAAGCCGTAGAATTAAGTCTTTCCGAGGTTTAACTACCGAGGAGATGGAACCTAATTTGAGTAGCCTTTTTAACGAGGACATGGGTAATTCCTCTAATCCTCCGAATGATGAAGAAGCTCTCCATGAAATTTTCGTTGAACAACTTTCGAAATTGGATAACCAATTTGACGATTTTCACCAATGGATGTCTCATGAGTATCCCGATAGTCAAGCTCTTCCTTTAATTGAGGGTCTAAAATGCATGCTTCAAAGTGATAAAAATGGAATTGATATTTTGCGTGGTATTGCACACATTGTGGATTTGAATGTGATGCCTATGAAGAGTTGTGCCGAATCTTTAGGTTATGCACAACCTCCTACTCAAGTCAATCATTCTATTCCTTTGACAACTTCTATTGCTAGCATACCTACTTTTACATCAAACATAATGGCTACTTCTACACAAGACATTCCTCCTATGATCACCAGTCATGGGGGCAACCCTTCTTCTTCAATTAACCCTCTTCTTTCATTCAATCCGACTTCTTCGTACATTCCTTCAATGAGTGTTCCTATTACATCTTCACAAATGAACATGACGCAAGGGGGCAATTCATTTAACCATTCCATTCCTCCTTGTAGTGTTCCTCCTATCCAATCATCCCCTATGGTTGACTATCATAGGGTCCCACCACCTTACTCTTTACCTTCTTTCAATAACATAACACCTCCATCTCAATCTAACACACCTAATATGAACTCTTCGACTGAAGCTACCATTAACAATCTTGCACAAACTGTCTCTTCTTTACAGCAACAAATTGCCTCTATGAATCAATCTAAGTTTAGTGTGCCTACATTTGATGTTGCGAGCCCACTTTCTCTTGATATTGTTCGAGCTATTCCTCCTAAACATGTTGAAATCCCACATTTGGAGCTCTATAATGGTAAAGGAGATCCTCTAACACATGTTAAGACTTTTCAAACAATTTGTACTGATTTTGCTTATGACCCAAGGTTGCTTGTGAAACTATTCACTAGAACATTAAGAGACAAAGCCTTACAATGGTATTTCTCGTTGCCTTCTTATTCTATTACTTCTTTCGAACAACTTGCAAATGCTTTCATTCAACAATTTCAAAATAATATAAGTCCTAAAGTTACTTTGATTGATTTAATGCATTGTAAACAAGGTGTTAAAGAAAAAGTGACTGATTTCATTGGTAGATATAAGCATTTGTATGCTCAAATTTCTTTTCCAGTGCCTGATAATGATATTCAAAGAATCTTTATTTCTAATTTGCAAAAAGATATTCAAGACAAGCTTCTGTTTTCTAAGTTTACTTCTTTCCAACAGTTGTGTGCCACTCTTCACAATTATCAACTGACTGTGAGTGAAATGGAACAATCACATCCTATGGCTCCGAGTGATAAGGGTGATAGCAGTCAACAACCATTTGGGAAGTTTAAACCGAACAGAGATTCCATCAAATTCAATGAAAACATCATCAACAACAATGTGAATGCAGCATCAGGTGTGCCTCCTATTTCTAAATTTTTCAAGAAAGAAAGAAAGTATACTCCTTTGAATGAATCATTGCATGGTATTATGAATAAGTTATTGGAACAAAATGTGCTTACTCTTCCTCCTATAAGACAAATTGATCCTGCAAAGATTACTTCACCTTATTTTGATCACAAAGCTTTTTGTCATTTTCATCATCAGCCTGGTCATGATACTGAAAAATGTTTTTCTTTAAAGGGTAAAATTCAGGATTTGATTGATAATAATACTATTTCTGTTTCTGGAGTGAATGATAAAGGCAACACATCTGTAGCTCCTCCTAACCAAAATCTTCAAATTTTCACTGATCCATTACCTTCTCATACTTCTCATACCTCTAATGCGATTGAGGCTAATGATTCCTCTCTCTCATCTGATGGTCTTGTGTCTATGACTCCGAATGTGATTAACTTTGTAGAGCAGCAAGAAATCCCTAAAGAACCTTCCATCACATTTGATTCTAGTGAAACCATTAGAGCACCTAATGGTCCTTTATACATAGTTGCAAAAGTCAAGAATATGCCTTGCCGTGGAGTGCTTATTGATCCTTCGTGCATGATTAATGTTATTACTGAAGAATTTCTTTTTACTTTGCAATTGAATCAAGTAATCTATGACAAAACAGATGTGGTTGTGAAATTATTTGATGCATTTTCTTCTCCTGCAATTGGTTCTATTACATTGCCTATTGAAGTCCATAACAAATCTCTTGATGTGAACTTTGCTATTATTCCATCTTCCGAACAATTTCGTGTGAAGCTTGGCTATCCTTGGCTATCTTCCATGAAAGCTATTGCTTCTCCTATTCATAAGTGTTTGAAATTTCCCCATAATGGTGAAGTTGTTACTGTCAATCATAGTCTCTTTAAACCAGCTGAAAGAACTTCTAGCGTTCCTATTGATTACTTTTGGCCTAAACAATTCCAATCTCTTCCTCCGCGAAGTGATCATCTTTTCAAATCTTATCAAAAGTGGAAAACAGATATGATCCTATCTCTAAGTGAACCTAGAACACCTAAACTTGATATTCCTATCATTCTTGAGAAGGAAGTTCTTCCTTTGAAAGATAAAACTAATGTCTTTCCTCAAGAAGATTCCCAACCCATCCCTATGGATGTGACTATGTCTATGCCTAATAAACTTCCTAAGAGTAGACCTATACCTCCTTGTCATGATGGACTTGGTCTTCTCCCTAAACCAAATATTCTTCCCTTATATGGAGCAGTTCCTCCTCCTTCTTTTTATAGAGAGAAGAGACCTTCTTCTTCTCCTATTATCCAGCCTAAGAGACCACAACCTAAACACCCAAGTGATAAGGATGAGAACATTCCTCCTCCTCTGTCTTCTACACTTCCTACTAAGACTAGACGTAATCGTTCTGCACGTGAACGCCGACGAAAGCGTCGTCTTAGGGCTCAAGCAGCCACTTCTCAAAATTTACAATCTCCAAAAACACCTTCAACAAGCATTATTCCATTTTCTCCTCAGCCGGATATTGAGCCTAAATCTCCTAAACACAAGATACATGATGGTCTTGATCCTGTGCGAGTTAAAGATCCTATTTTTATAAATCTTGATGATGATATAGATGAAAATGTTACTCCTCTTGCTTCTGATAGTGAATATGAACTTGTTGATGTTGATAACCATCTATCTAATGAATTTTCTAAAGCACTTATCCTAGCTCCTAGACAAGAACAACGAGGCTTGGAACATGTACATAGCCCTTGTTTGGATCTTGTGATAGCTCCATCTGCTGTGTTGGATGTTCCTCCTGTATCGTGTTCCCTGCCTTCCCGAAACATTGATCAGCAAGATCGGGGGGTAGATGACGTGCTAGACTAGTTACATTAGCATAGCAGATTCTCTCCCCCTCCCTTTTGTTACTTCTTCTATATGTTATTCTCATTCTTCTATTTGTCGTCCTTAGTGTTGTCTACTTGAGGACGATGCAAAGCATTGAGATCTCTTTGGTCTCTCTCATGTTGACTCAAAAGACACATGTGTTCCCTTCTTCTAGGTGACCTTCCTTGATTGGGGAATGAAGAACAATTATGCATACATACATATGATATATACATGACTTATCATATAGCATACTGACCCCGAGGAAAGCAAAGTCACCTCGTGCTTTGTGTTTTGTGTCTATTATCCTTGGGTTTATCTCACACTTGGGGGCTAAATCCTTGTGGTAACGTGCTCCTTTCCTTTCTCATTTCTTATGTGTATCACTACGTTAAAACAATCACCCCCGGTGAGGCGTGTGCGATCGCTTTAACGTAGGGGGGCATACATCCCGTTCATATCTTTTCAAGATACTTGAGAATTTCTTGGCAAATTTAGCTTTGCCTTGAAAATTTTTGATATCTTTCTTGCATGACTCATAGTGAGGGAACCTTACTACTGACAGTCATGGTTCTCCCTCGTGATCTTCCCTTTTACTTTGTCAATCGAAGTAGTAAGATCCTTAGTCCACTGGGGGCTTGGTGTATCTTGCCTCCTTGACGTGGTGAAAGTCTTTCAATATTGTTTCCTTGTACTTTACCGGAAGTATGAGCATACATACTCCCGCTAAAGTGGGGGCTAAATGTAGCATCCTAAAATTGCGACACTTGCAATTTCAACTGCATTTTGGTCTTCACGATGGCGACGCAACATGCAACCTGAATGGAGACCCCAAAACTTGCTCACAACACCAAAAACTGCATTTTTCAAGCACCATTGGCCTGAACCCCCTTGCACCCCGTTGTCCCGGAGGTGGGACCAGGGCGCCCAGTGCCCTGGTCCCTAGGTCCTATTTTGGGCCCGGTCTCCTAAGTGGTATCGGGTCTTTTTGATTGCAAATTGGAAATTAAACTTTCCTGGTCGGCCTAAGGTCGGGAAAATCAGTCTATCAGGCCCTAATTGACAAGTATATAAACTACATTTTCCTCTTTCATTCGATATGATGGAAAAGGGGTGGAAACTATACTCAAGCACTCAAGCACTCAAGCATTCAAGCATTCCTTCAAGCAATTGATCATTTCAAGTCTCCATTCAAGGCTAAGTGTTGCATTCAAGTCAAGGATTCAACCATTGAAGAGGAGATCACTTACTACATGCTACTACAACATACAACATACAACATCTAAACCTTCGCACATAAGGATACAAACATCCTTAGAACAAGGTATTAGTACTTGTTTTACATTACAATCATTTACATTTACAGCACTTGCTCATTTCTTGGTTAATTCCAAAACCGGGGTTTGACCTAAAGGCAAACCCCTAATCCCTAACCCCCCAATCGTCTTCGCTTTTCTGTGTGTAGGTTGCAGGTACGCGGCTGAAATTGAAGATCTGGAATCCTTGTGCAGAGACGAATAGATCCCCCTTCGTTTCGCGGATTTTTCAGAGGATCGTGGCGCCGGGCGCCATCGTCCTGACAACTTTTGCTCAAATTTGCAGGACAGCGCTGTATCGACATTTTACTGCTAATTCCAGGTCCGCAGCTTCATCCTATAACCCAAACTCAGTTTATAAGAGAATCTTTATGACTTTCTATGCATTCCTAGCTTAATTTCCTTAACAACATTCTTTACAAAAGAGGGTAGCCTTTCTTTCCTAACCCTTGAAATTCATTTAGCATCCAATCTTATATTGTGTGGGATTGGATCTTATGAGTTTCAACCCCTCTTTTGAATGTAAAGTCTCTCCCCTAAGTGAAAAACCATCGAATCCTAGCGAACCTCCCTTCTCTCTCCTCGGAGTTGGAAGAGGGGAGACCAACTAGGGTTCGATCGTGATTTTTCCGCTTTACAAAGTGATGATTGTACTCATTCATCAGAGTTTGTACAAGGATGCTTTAAAGTTTTCTATGATAGTGTAAGGAAAAGGAACATACGATACAACTGACACTTAATATGGTCAGATAATTGCACCGCACAATTCAAGAATGCAAGGATGTTTTATTGGTTGACAAGGATGCATATGACAAGTGGTGTACAAATTTTTTGGAATTTTACTGAGGATGGACATGGTAAGGGAGAGAGCGATGGTGCAGGAGCATGTGTGAAAAGAGCCCTAGCTAGAGAAGAATTGAATTACGAAGGTGGTGCTGAGTTGATAGAAGTAGAAAGAATTGTGTGATGGTGTAAGTCTACGATAGGTCCAGGTAATCTAGGTACGTCAATGGTTCATAGATATTTTTGGTTGATCACTAAATCTAACATTGAAAACTATCTAAATTGTTGTACAATTGCAGGATCGAGTGACATGTAGTCATTTATGAGTTCAAATTCAAGTTCATTGGTAATTTATTCGAGACAGATGGTATGTTTTTTCTCTTCATGCATGTATTGTTTGTGGGAAGAATGTGAATCACAAGAGTGGGTTGACAAATGGTCTTTTAGACCATTGGTTCCCATTGATTCATATCAAATTCCCAAAGCACTACAATTGAGCCAGATGGAGACATCAGTAGATTTTGACCATGTATCCGACCTAGTGGATTCAGGTGATTTTTTGAGTTAATTTTTTTGCAAGTATTCTTTTTGGTTCATTTTGTTGTACATCATAATTTATTTTTGGTATTAATTAACACTTTATAAAATGTAGGTCATGTGTATATAGTTGTTGCAGAAGAGAACAATGAAGAAGGAACATATTACTATTTGTATCATTGTGTTGAGCCAAAAAGAAAATTGACAACCACAATCATTGACAGAGAGGGTATTGAGTACCCAATAGGGTTTGTTGTCATGACAAGAACATGGCTTCAGAGATACCCTATCAAGAATTATGATGTTTGGTCGTTTGAGGACTTTGAAACACATAGACATATTCTTCATTTCCCTAACCTTGTTGTTGCAACAAATATTCATTTGATGAAGTATCATGGTAGACCTCATAACAAGATTTTATGGAAAGTTTGTGAATCTGACCACAAGGCAATACTTGACACAATACGAGTTAGATTTGATCCTGAAGGCTCACTTGATTGATTCTATGGTTCAGAGTAGAGTGATTTTGAGAATTTTGTATAAATCATCGATGAATTGTTCTATATTCATTTTATATATATTTAAATGCCCATGAGCTGATTTTTACATGTTTAGGGGCATAATTTTATATATTTAAATGGAAATGAGCTCATTTGTACATATGTACATGCCAAATTTTGTATATTAAAATGGCGATGAGTTGAATCGCACATATTGTAATGCCAAATTTTGTATAAAAGCCCATGAGATGATTTGTATATTAAAATGGTGATGAACTGAATCACACATATTGTAGTGCCAAATTTTGTATAAAATCCCATGAGATGAGTTGTAAGACATTTTTTTGTATAATCAAATAGCCAAGAGCTGATTTGACCATATTTTTAAAGGCAAATTTTTGAATAATATGTGACAATGTTTTGTGACTATGTTTTGAGTATATGTGATGTGTCCCTGGTCAATCATGAGAATTATTCATTCTTGTATAATCATGGAGAATTATTTGAGTCATTATCGGGTCATAGGGGTCATAGATTGAGACTAGATACAATTTGACCAAAAATTGTCATTGTTGTCAAAAAAATTGTCAAAAAGGTTGTCAAGCAACTTCTACATTGCGTCGGTAGGGTATGACTCTCGAAGTTCTGATGCTTTGGAATGTATGACAAGGGCATGCATAGCATAGAACTTCCCACCTAGACATGCTCATGATGTCAGTTTGTGCACACGACAAACCAAATCAATTCTAGCCAATCTTGCAACTTCGCATTGCATGCAACTAACGGTTTTTGTAGCAGGCGAAAAAATGCTACCAATTGAAAATGGCTTTGAGTCGTCAAAAAATTAGATAGGACATTGTAGAGGAGCCTCACATGACCCCATGGGTTCAAACAAATCAACCATATGTATCCTAGATTTCAAGAAACAGTCCGTCAAATTTTGACAATTATTTGGACTTAGGGCACTTGAGAGATCGCACTGGTACAGTATGACTCTCGATGTTCCAGTGCTTTGGGAAGCATGATAGGGGCATGCCTAGTGTAAAATTGCCCACCCAGATGCACTCGCAATGTCAGTTTGTGCACATGACAAGCTGAATCGATTATAGCCAATCCTGCAACTTTGCATTGCATGCAACTTATGGTTTTTGCAGCAAGCAAAAAAATGCTACCAATTGAAAATGGCTCCAAGTCATCAAAAACCAAGATAGAACATTGAAGAGGAGCCTCACGCAACCCCACGGGTTCAAATAGATTGACCATATGTGTCCTGGATTTGAAGAAACAGTTTGTCAAATTTTGATTATTTTTTGGACTCGGGGCACTTGAGATATCGCATCGGTATTGTATGACTCTCGACATTCTGACGCTTTGGGGTGTATGATAGGGGCATGCCTAGTGTAAACCTGCCCACCTAGATGCACTCGCGATGTCAGTTTGTGTACAAGATGAATAAAATTTGACCATTGTGAGCATGAGGGTGCTCTCGCACCAAAAACATATTGTTGTTTATATTCATATTGTTGATTACATATGCAAATGTTCATTTAAATTTATAAAAGGGCAGCCACCAAATACAATGAATACACAATAATGAACTGAATACAAGGAGTTTTGTAGGGTTAATTCAACATTTTAGAAATTTTATCAAATCATATTCCATGATTGCAATGTTTTATATCATATATTTTTATTGTTTATATTCATATTGTTGTTTGCATAGGCAAATGATCAATTAAATTTATAAAAGGACAACAAAAAATACAACCAATACAAAATAATGAACTCAGTAAACATTCATTGGATCGAATATCGATATTTATATATATAAAAAAAGGCATGTCTGCCAAGTCAATACAAGTATTAAAAAAATGTGGCATATGCCATGTCCAAATCAATATACAATAAAAATGTAGAATATATCTACATGTATTGGTCATCCTATGACCAAAACTAACACTATATGATCCTAAACTTGTGGTGGATCATCAAAATCAAGCCTCTTCGATGCAGTACGCAGCTCTGTAGATGGTTGCAAAACCACAATTCAAAAGCCAATTTAGAATTCTTTTGTAGAAAATAGTTCACAATTAACAACATAACTATGCATTTAACTATAATTCCTTTAAAATTGAAATGTAGATTACCTCATCGGCTTATCTAGGAGCTAATGTCTTCGCTCTCCTCTCTTTGTCACTCTTAGGAGTTTTCTTGAAGATATACTTAAATGGATCCACGATATGGTTGTATCGTGAAGGGCTCTATTTTAGATTAAATGTACAATTAATACAATGTATTAACATAAATATATCAAAAACACTTAAAAGCGATAATATAGAGAACAATGACGTACCTATGCCTAAGATGCTTTTGCAATGGACTGAGGATGGCTCACCATCAATGGAGAAACCGTTGCTATTACCTATACAAAAAATGTTCAAAGATTAAATACAATTAATATAACGATAAGTATTTTAGGTTAAAAGCAATTAATTTTATGTATCAAACAAAAGTGTATCGGATCCTGAGATGCTTCTCCAGTGCATAGAGGAGGGTTTGTCATTGATGAAATAGGTATGGATATTTCCTGTATGAAAAAATTATAAGATTATAATACATCACAAGTTCACATGTACGAGTGCATATAATCATGAAATCAATCAAATAAAGTAGAGAAACATACCTCCGCCCTCTCTTGATTCACGGGCGAATCAGGTGCATTCAACAAATCCACATAGCTCAATGACTGTTGTACATGTAAAATAGACAAAAAACACTAATTAATCTACAAACCCCAACTAATACTTGATTTTTAACATTTTCAAACAATTGTACAACTAAAAATGTGTTCAATTACCTTCTTCCAACATTTTGGCATCTTTGAGAAATTATTTTTCTTAGGACGAGCTCTTGACGCAGAGGGGGTACCCTAAAAAAACAAAATTAACATGAGATATTAATACAGATAATAAATTAAACATAATTTTAAAAATATAAAATGAAATGACTTGCATATTCCATCAAAACAATACATAAAAAGGGTTGTACAAAATATGATACCGTATAGCCTTGTAGGCCAAAATCGATTGCTGAGAGCATGATGTCATCAATATGGGACATTTGGTCCCTTGTCAACACCTACAAACCAAAAATTGGACCAAGCATTTAAGATAGTTAGTATATCTTGTATTTTTTTGAATTCAAAGTGTACTATTCTATTTTAACATGTTACAAAATTTATACCTCAGGCGTCGAAGTTGCAGCTGTAGTAACTCGGGGAGGAGTATGGGATACGGCTACTACATCCTAAAATGCATATTATTTGGCTCAATTTAAATCAATGTATAAATGAAAATTCATTTATGCAATTACAAATTTAAGGTGACTGATAAATAAAATGCTATGAATTCAAATCAACACACCTATATCTGTCGCTCATGGGCAAACACCATGTCCATCAACTCATCTGTCAACGTGAAATCCTCAGCCATGTAGGCCTGACATCTACTCTCGCAAATCGTGCATGGATGAGATGTGGATCCATTTGTACCGGGTGCATCATCTATCCCCAAGCATATCCCCAAACAACTAACACACATATGTTGGATGTGCTCTCTATCGCCACCTGGAGAAACTAATGCTCATCATCCAATACAATAGGGTGTGCTAATGACATCCCATGCTAGATGATGGAACCAATCAATGTTGTGGCCACCTGAAGAGTCTGTAGCTCCATTGACTCTTTTAGCTCTACTGGGACAACTTGATGCACCTTGGGTTTGGGTGCTAGGGGGCAACGACTCTCCATGGGTAATCGCCTACGGGCTCTAGGTCTATCTTGGGTAGAGCCACCACCTCTACCATGGAACTCTCTCATGTCAAAATAGTTTGGGCACACATTGAGCACAAACTCACAATATAATTTTCTCAAAAAATATAATGGCACCTCATAATTATTACAAAGTGGATCATCAAAGACCATCCACCACCTCTGCCAAAAAAATTCTTCATCTGCACATTGGTACACTAATGTATGGGAAACCTCTTTGCATTAAGAGGTAATGACTGACCAGTTTTGGGATCAACGGAAAGGGCACATATTTGTTGTCTGCTAATATTTTTGTTTTTTACTCCCACGTATGATAGCCCATCGGCATAGAATTGACGACACCTATCCCTAAAGCTTCCCCATTTGGTAATTTGTGTGGAAATAGCTATGGCACCACTAGCTAATGTTTCTAGGCTAGTGGTGAGGGATTGATGATGCTCATGTTCGGATGTTTTCAATTTAACAATCAATCTATTGATTTTAGACGTATTTTGACCTAACTGATTAATTAATTGCTCCCGTGTTTCAAGTGTGTGGTCAAAAGGAGCAATTGGGGGTGTATATTGTGGGTTTTCAGGAGGTGCATTTGGTTGTTCTTGTTGTGGATTAGAAGAATCTGGTTTTTGAAACAAAAAATGAAAAAACCTAATCAAAAATAATGAAATTAAATTCAAAATGTAAAACAAATTGAACAAATGGGAAATAAAGACACAAATAAAAAAAAACTAACCTTGATCCATAGTGTCTGTAGGAGAAATCTAGCACCCCGTTCATGGTTTAGGAGAGAAAATGAAGAAAAAACAAACTTGAAACATGCTATTCATGGGAAAATAAGACCCAATTTTTAAATTTTTTTTTTTTTGATAGTCACCGTGTACGCAGCTCTTTTGGGATTATTAGCATGTGCACACTCATTTTCCTATAAGTAGCACGTACACACTCATTTTCTTAGAGGTAGCGCATATGCCCTACTTTCCCTAAAAGCAGCACGTACACGCTACCTTCTCTAGGCTTGGGAACAACAAACCTAAGCGCGTACGCAGTCATTTCAAATTTTAGAACCGCATACACGCTGCTTGTTTTTCCATGTTTTTTTGGGGTGGTGTCCACTTTTGTGACAACCATCTTTGTGCACATACCCCACTACATTTTCTATTATTGAAGTCTTTTGAGATTTAATCTCTAAGCACCTCAAATTTTGACATCAATCGACAGAAAATTTGAAAAATATAAAAAACACCTCCACTTTTTGCCCAAAAGTGGGACTCAACTTCTTGCAGCCACCCCTCATCTCTCCAAATGGATTGACACTGTCCGCTACCAATGAAAGCTTGAGATTATGAGGTTCTTCTTTAAAGTGTGGCAACTTTTCCTCTATGTCCATAAATGTTGAACCATCAATAGGAATTCAAATAATGTCATGTCGACTTCTATTGCATGCATAGAAATCCATAAATTGTGCCAAGCTAGTGCACCTGAATAATCCTTGCGTACGTGGAATCATGGGAGTATAACGAAGAACCTTGCGAGACACCTTTTTTATTATTTGATTTGTTCAATATCTACTGATATGACATTCAGGGCATTTTGCTGTAAATTCATGTTATTTATGATATATAATATGATCATTGGGACAAGTATCTATTTCTTGATACTCCATTCCAATATCTTTCAAAATGGAAGATAATTCTCGGTATGAGTGAGGTAGAATATTTGATGGTGCTAACAAAAACTCACCTATCAATCCATAGAATATTAATTTGTTAATGTAAAGAATATTAATGGTACACGATTCACCCTTTATTAACTATAATGACATATACAACATACCTTAACATACGTGAGATTGTTATTTAGGATAAACCATTCATAACCTTAAAGTTCAGCAACAACAATACAACAGAGAGAAGAGTTGTTTGGGAGCCTTCATAAAGGGGCTTGTATGCCTTCTCAAGTATAGGTAAATCATGAACAACATCGAAGTCATCTTGATCATCATGATCATCTGCACTAGTACTAAATGTGTCATGGATCAATGTATTTATACCATCTTCAATTGTGTTTTCTGGCACATGATTGTCATCTTCCATGGCATCATTATCTTCAGCTTCGATATTCACACCTCCATGTTCCTCCACTTCAAAAAATATATTCTGCAGGTTGTGTTGGTCCATATCATGTGCCCTGGGGAGCTCGACCTATATAAAAATGATCAACATAAATAAACCATGATCATGATCTCATCATGAAGTGATTTCTTATGTATATAAATTGTTAAAATGATATAATGAACAACTTACCAATGGATGATAATCATGTCCTCCTTCAATGTGACCATGATGCCTACAATGTTTCTTAGTTATTTTGATTAGAAGTCTTCTAGTCTTTAAGCCCTTACAAATTTTACAGGGACAATAACATTTTACATCACCTTTTCTTTTCAAGTTAGACCACAATCTAGCAATTGTCTCCTTATTTTGTTCTTCATTGATATTTTTTGACATGGTCTATCTTCACATGCAAAAAAGTCGGGCTATCGAAACTTCGGTGCATAACCTTCACAAACTACGCAAAAGGATATCACAAGTATGGAAGTATTCTTAGAACTAGTTATATAGAAGTTGAAATTTTAATTAAACTTAGATTCTCTTCAATTATGAAGACTATTTTATTTAGATAGTTTTCTTGGCTAAAAAGAAGCTTGATTTTAGCAAGTCGATGAAAAATATTTGATTTTTAAAAAAAGAGAAACCTTTTTATTGTGTCATCTAATAGAATCAATTTAGGAATGATGAATTTAAGAAGAATTCAACATGAAACAAAATTCATATGAAAGAGAATTGAATTGACTATAAGAATCCAAAATATGAAGAAACTTGAGCGGTTACATTAAGAGTTATAATCAATTCTTTTGTTGCAACCCTGTCAATAAGGGTTTTATCACAGTTTTGACAAAAACCATTAGAAATTTCTTTATAATCCATGGATGACCTTAAAACCTATCTTGAATTAAAGATAACTCTTCATTATACAACCTCAAATAGGTTATTAGGGGCCGGATTCAATCTAAATCTTATTAGAAAAAACATCTAAAGCAACAAATAATCATGACTATAAAAAATAATGGTTAAAATTATTGAACAAAATATCAATTTTCTCATTGAATATTCATCAAAAAAAATTTCCAATACATACTTTATAGAAATACACTTCTTTTCTATTTATCCAGCAAACAATTACATGAAAGTTTTACTTTCAAACTGATATACAACCCTATAACTGTCACAACCTTGCAAAATTAAGTGAAAGTTAGAGGCTTTATTTGATCTATCCTTACAAGACTTTCCTCCAACTCTATCACACACACTTAATCAGAATAAATGATGGATTTTATAGCCTCTCATGGTTCTATAACTATTCCAACTACCCCTAAGACCGAAATGTATAATTTGACAACATTTTATGCATTGTTGCATTACAACTTTTTAGTGACACCTTGACAACTTTTGCCTTTTGACATGAATGACCACTAAACATTACTTAGATAATTTTAACACCTTATAATGGACTCAAAACAACATATTAAACCTTTATTACCCTTCCATGGGTACATTTATATTATTTGAACAATCAAGACCCGAATAGAACTATTTGATAACTTTTGACAAAATGGCACAATTAGCCTTACACATTGATTTCAAGCTTGACAAGCTTGTTTATTTCTCATTACTCATGATGAGTATGTAGCTTCTTAATCTTAGTACCATTTAGTTCTCCATTTTATTCAAGCAACAAGAGAGTATGGATGTCTTTAAGTATGCATGTCTAGAAGTGGAAGAGAAATAGATGAAGTCCATTAGAGCTCCACAAGTATGCAAATCAAACCATCGGTGTAGCCTACCCCAAAGAAAGCACCCTAGAAAATCCAAATGTCATCAGGAAGTGATTAACTATTGATAAAATGGAATAGCAGTTATCCTGATACCCGATAGACACATCAGGAGGATATACACCGACCGAGTCATTACTAAAGTATCATCGGTGTGACTTTCGCTATCGGAACATGTGAATTGTTGTCTTTTCGATAGCCAATAAGGCTATCAGTAAGACTTACACCAATAGGAAGAGAATCCTTAGTCATCGGTACAACTTAAAGAGATCGGTGTGTAACATTTCAAGCTATCTCGATGCCCGCTGGAAACAATAGAGCAAGAAATTCATCAGGGGAAAAGTAACTATCGGTAGAGGTTGTTCAAGGTTATGTCAATACCGAATGGAGGGATCGGGAAGACACACACTGATAAAAACAAAGTGACTTAAGGAATGAAATATTGTCGATGGCTACAAGGGAGTAATTCATCGGGAAAGCATATATCGATGATTTTTTATAGATACAATTCAAAACTGAAACCAAAGTAGCCTATATTTAATGTGTGCAATTGAGTAGATTGATGGCTCACACGAGGCAAATTAAGAACCAAATGCAAGTTACTTTTTAGTAAAAAATACACAATGTGATAATTATTGCTCACAATTCATCACACATCATAGAGGTTGCAAGTTCATCAGGAAGAAAGAGGAGTGCTAAGGGCTTTGAATCCACGTCTAAAAAATCCAAAACAATGGAAGTCCCTCCTGCAGGGAAATTGAATCAAGATATCATTGATCAATTTCATTCCCCAAGTGCAAAATCAAGGAGGTCGAAACAACATTTGCCCAGAAAAAAACCAGCTTGAGGACAGGTTTAAAGGGGTTGGAGATGTGTGGACAGAGGTGAGAGGTTATGAACTCATCCTATTTCATTTTCTGAGAAAGGATGAACAAGTGCCAATTTGTAACTCGTGGATAACCAACTTTGGTAAAGTAGTTGTTCCAAATGTTTTCGTAAATATCAGATTGATGGAAGTCTTGGTCAAAAAGTGCAATTCTGTGAAGAGATGCATTCAGTTTCCAAATGGCAAAGTGTTTATCAGATTTAGTCATGGTAGCATAGATGAATTTTTTATCTTAGACCCTAACCCTGATGTACCCTTGTTGTTTGAAGAACTAGAGGAGGAATTTGTTAAAATGGATACTACTTATAAATGGTGGAACTTAGATTTCCATAGGGTTCAGAAGGGAATTCTAACTGAAGAGGATGGTACCCCATTGAACATGGACATTTTTCAGACACTACTTACAATACACCTATATGTCATGCGAACAAGTCGGAGGTATAGAGGTCCCTGATGTAGCTAATATTGGGCCGCTGGTGTTAGCAGCAAATATACAGATGTATGAGCCAAGACCCTTTGATTATGCTACTTATGTTAAAGAAAAATTACATGAAGGTTTATTGAACCTCAGAGATAATATGGAGCCCACTTTCAAGTTTTACTCGTTGTTAATGCATTTGATTTGATTTTATGAAATATTTAGGGATATGTGGCCAATGAATTTAAAATTTAACACTATAGACAAAGCATGTAAAGAACAACCAGTACAGATTTGGACATCAGTTTGGGATTCCCGATATGTGAAATCAAACTACATCAAGTTTGAAGAGCTAATAGTAAAACCATTATACGATATGTATGGTGTCCCGTGTGAAGGATCTATTTCCACTAAAGTTAAAAGATTTCTTAGACCTGCTATTTTTTATGAAAGAGGTATTGTCAATCACAACTGGGGCGACTGGTTTGTTCACAAGGATTTTACTTGCTTCAGGATTTACGGTTTTGAACCCCATATCTGTTGCCAAAACTTGTACCAGATAGAATTTCTTATCTAGAGATTGTGAGACAGTTAAGTGTTTTGAATGCCAAACATTTTTGAGGTATGCATAAGCAGAATTTCATGCTTGGGACTCTTTTTTTGGGGGATTTTACCATTGTATCGACAAATGATGAAGCCATTGATAGGAAACTGATTGAAGAATATAATTTGTTCAAATATGCTACTAGGGTCAATTATGACCTTAAGGGATATATTCATAATTGTAAGAAAAGTCAAAATCTGGGAGATTACATTCATGTTTACTTGGAAGCAGAGGACATGTTTAGAAACATGGAGGAGGAAGAGGCCCAAATGACCATTGATGAATTAAACAAGACATTGGAAGAAAAGAAAAAGAGATTGCAAGAAATGGAAACTGAAGAAAAAGAGAGTGAAGGCGAGTTCAAAGAAGTTGAGGTGGTATCTAGGCATTAAGCACCAGACATAGCAAAAGAGCCAGACTTGCAAAAGAAAATTGTTGCCAGGATGAACATCCATAGTGATGCAAGATACAATGAGTATTTTTCCTTTGTATCTGATGATGTTTTTATTAAGTAAAAATAATTTAAATCCTTTTTATATAATTTCAAAGGGAAGAAACTAAGAGACTCTATCCCAAATGTAACCCCTGAAAAAGAATCAGAATTTTTGGGGAAACTAAAGGAAGAAATCAACTTAGAATTGACCACTATAACCCCTCAAAGGGGAAGACAACTTCTTAGTAAAGTAGGCATCATCATCTTTCCAAGATGGGACATGAGTACATCATTTATTTTTAATAGCATGTTACATTCTGAGAATAAGGATTTTAAATTAGATATTCAGGGGGTAAATGATGTGTATGTCGGCTCTATATTTGACCAGAATGAAGAGGCTTTTCTTTTATGGGCTCTTTATCCTCCAAATAAGAGGCTACAAATAATTAATGTGGATAAAGCCTTTGGTCACATGATGAAATTGAAAGTTGGCGAAGTAGATCCCATTGTTACTGTTGATATGGGTATTGATATTTCAAAATTTAATAAAGCACAATTGGTCAAAGTGATCAAAGAAAGAGATCAATACAAAGGATTATATGAAGAATTGCTAAAAAGAGGATAACCTATGCCACAAATCCATGATGGGTCTCAATGGAAAAATAAATGTGAGGAAGTGCAATTGGAAAATAAAAACCTGAAAAGGCAAATGTAGATTGTGAGGGCTGACACAACCTCTGTTTTATTGGCTAAGAGATTTGAAAAATTGCAAGGTTTCCTTGAAGATTTTTGGGTTGTTTATCAAAAGAATATGGATAATGCAATATCTCATAACTAGATTTATAACAGACTAGGAACTCTATTACATGATAAGACAATGACCAATATAGATGTCAAAGTAATTAAAGGAATACAAAAGCTTTTGGAAAAGCATGAAGACTTTGACACAAAATTGCAAAATGAATTTAATGAATGTAAGGAAATAGTACAACATGGTTCTCCAAAAATTGAAGATCAGAATGGAAAAATTAAGGATAAGGATAAATGGATTGTGGAGTGCCAAAGTCTTCTTAGTGCTTCCCTTAACATTGCCTAGTCTAATGTACTTGACATGGCAGAGACAATCGAGCACATGGAAAACTTCATCACTTTGGAGATTGTGGTCAAAGATATTATCTACGATGCAGATACCTACAAATTAGAGGGATATTTGAAGCATATTCAGAAGTGTGATTAGATGCTTGGAGACCAGCCATAGATATCAAAATATCTTTAAGGATGTGACTTTGTATTTTATAGTTTTAGTTTGTTAGGGCAGTCTTTAGGTAGTTAGTTTCTAGTTAGTTTTTTGTTAATTTTAGTTTAATGAAAGGGTATGCCCTTTCATTTTTCAAACTGAATCCTCATCTATATGTGGAGGATATTTTAGGAGAGACAAATATCACAATTTTATAGTGTTTTTATCAAGACAATCTCTAAGCATTTTCTTAAGAACCCGTTGCCTGGAAGTACCAAGTTGATGGACGATATGCACTGAAATCAACTAGTTTATGTATTTTATTTTCAATATAAAGATTCAAGTGTTTCTCATTCATGATGGTATCTATCTTTTCAATGGCTTGATCAGTTCCTTAGATAAATCTATTTACATAGGTTGTTTCATTGTGCAATATTATGTTGTTGTAATTAAGATTGATTTTCAGTTTGAATATCAGTTTGAAGGATTGGTTGGAAAACTTTGAATTGTATTATTGGTATTTCAAAGTAAAGTTAAATTCAGTAAGACAAAATGGATGTCACATTTTAATTTCAATTCATATGGAAGCCTTTGAGATGATGGTCTTGTTACATTAACAAGTTATTAAAACTGTCTCTAAGGTTAAACGTAGGATTTTTCATTTGAAATGATATGAAACTAGTAAGGAATCAAGGCACTGGTCTTTTATTGATTTAATATTTTTGAGTCAAGTATTTCCAAAGCAAGTTTCATTAAGGAATCATATTTCTAATTCATTCAATCACTACTTTATAAACATTCATTTACAAGCAAGCAAGAAGATTGATTCTGGTATGGTAAATAGGGTTTACTTATTTTTTAGTTTTTATACAATACTTTTAGCTTTTATCTAACATAATCAATAATTGGAAGACTTTTCAATAGCTAGGAACTGCAGCATTGGGAAAGTAAAGAAAAACAGATAAATGAGAACATACTGGTAGGATGACAAGCTCAAATTTATGAGACACACACTCTGAAATGAACTTATCTGCAACCAACTTTACATGATTCAAACACACAACCTGCAAGTCCACATTAATTTACAGGCATGTGAAAATCTATAGGAAATTTGCCATCTCCAATATTTGAAACCCTCCCAACTACAAAATTAATCCTTTTATATCACCTACTAGACAACCTAATTTGTAGAGGCAGAGGCAGAGGAAGAAGCAGAGGAAAAAGAGGAAAAGGACATGTCGAAACTGATTTGTAGAGGCAAACACAAAGGAAGAGGAAAAAGAAACAAAGGAATTGGCAAAGATAGAGGAAGTCGATAGTTCAATCCATCGCACGTGGTTTTCAAATGAACCCACCTTTTTTTTTAATAATGCATGTGGTCGTTGGAATTCTGACTAACATGAGCTTCATCAGAAAATGTCATCAACATTTTGATGTTATTGGGCATTTTAAAAAAAAATCAAATTTGATCACAAAATACCTTGTCCGTCAGAATTTGAGGCCAAATGTATTACTGAAAACCTGCATAGAAAAACGTTAAAGAACAACCTTCTTCTCTTCTTTCAAAAAAGTGCCTCCAAGAAAGGTGAGCTCCAAAATTAAACTATGGCTTGCACCTTCATCAAATGCCACTTAAACATGGATTAGTAACGTGCATTGATACCATGAAAGGAAATACAAGAGCAAAAAAATGAAAAATAAATCCAAGTATTTTGATTGAAGTAAAGTTACCAAAGTAGAGATCAACTTGAGAGCAATCACCCAAACTTGAAGAGGAGACACAAGAGCTTTTGAAAGGGGAAAAGAAAAGAAAAACCCCTTATGTATTATGAATGAAGGAAAAGCTTAAAGAGAAAAAGAGAGAGAGAGAGCAAGAAGCTCATTACAATAATATCCAAACTGAAGAATGAGAAGAGAAACATCTCTTAAATAGAGATGAGAAAAGGAGATACAAAGTAACTCCCAAATCTATGAATGCCACCATTCATAATATGTGTGTGCAATGTGTCAACATCCTCTTAAGGAGGATAAACCAATATTCCTTAATAAAGGAAAATAAAATAAATGACTTGTCCTTACACATGTACTAGAGGACAAATTATATGTAGGGATTCCAAAGGAATATCCTAAACTAAATACAAATAAACCTAAGCCAAGTAAAGATTAAACTTTTACTTTATAAAGTTTTAACAAATTTACATAAAAATAAACAGGTGATCAAATTTTTATTCATCTCATATTTTTATTCAGATTATAAAAAATTATAAGTGAAATGGATAATTTTTTTTTATATAAAATATTATGATTATCCAATATCAGTGTCATAAAATAAGGTGCTCATTTAAGAAAATATTATTGATATTTAGAAAAATACTATTCTTATATACAACTATTAGGGTGACAATTTCTATAAGTGCAATAAATACCTTGACTTTTATCGACTTTTATCATGAAACGTGCAAGGTTCTCAAACACTTTTATGATCATTTAAAGTTGGATATAACTTATTTAGTTAAAAATAATGTGTTGTTTTTATAATAATAAATAGAATTTTTGTGTTGGACTATTGGATCATTTGTGTTGGAAATAAAGGTTAGAGATAACAAGATTTATGATTACCAAAAGACATTGAAATTATTTGAGTTGCATTTAAGTTATATTTTAAATAAGAATATGATATTGTTCATTTGTTGTTCAACTACTAGAAATTTCATGATTAAATTTTGGTTGAATCTTTGAACATTCATTTTAAAGACACTTACCACTAGACATGCTAATGTGGTGAGCTATATTATGACTATGACATTTAAACCTTAATTGTAGATAAATAATAGACCTTTTTTACATTTCTAAAAAAAACTGAAATCCTACATAGCTGCAAAGACTTGGTAGTTCTTGAAGGTATTGAAAATTGTAATAGCTGGCCTATCTCCAACTAAGAAAAGTAAACCCAATGTTTAAAATTATTGAGGTAAGCAGTCTTAAATATTTACATCATCTTGAGATCAATTTTGTAGGTAGCTAGGTGGTCAATCAGCTGGGAGATCTTAATGGTTGTGCTTTTCTGAGAAATTAATTAATTTTTTTTTCTTGATCCCTCTTGGAGTTCCCAAGGTTGAATGGTTTTCCATATTTGGAGAAAGTGAAATTTAGTGTGTAATAAAGTCAAGGGGCCAATTGACTATAAAAAATGAACGGAGCTTCTGTTGGAAGTGGAAACACTCTGAGAGAGGGGGCGGTTAATCAGAGTGTTACAAATTTTAACAAGATATACTTTTATGAACTTGACAACTTTAATTCACAAAATACACAGATGACTGAGACTTAACACCTTGATGAAATACATTAATGAAGCATGAAATAAACAATAGAATCAACTGAAACACTTGATTCAGACTTTTCAAAATTAAGAAAGGTATTGAATTTTGTTTTTACACAAACATGAAACATCTAAATGAGTACTTCAAATATTGCATTACATAAACTCAACAAAACAGAGTATGACATAAAGAGAGCTAAAGATATGACGTATCAGAGCATAAACTAGTAAAACAAAATGAGACAAGACAATGCACATAACACCATAGTTTTCATGAGTGGAAAACCCTCCTGGGGTAGAAAAACCACTCGGTAAGATCCCTTATATTAATTCAAAGAGCACCAACTCAGTTCACAAGATTTAGAAACCACAAGGCCTCAAGGAGCACCAACCCCTCTTCTTATCCAATAAATATTTCAACTCGAGCTACAGCCACTGGTGATTTTATGCATGCACTTAAATCTTGCAGTCACAAAACCATCAGGGATTGGAGCGAGAATATTTTACCAGTCTGTACAAATGATTCTTTCTAAAAAAATTTGCAATAATATTCTTCAAGGATGAAATCAACACTATCAGAGAGAAAAATTCAATCTCTGAACAAAATAATTTCAAACAATAAAACCTCATGTACTCTGCAACAAAACAGAGTATTGATTCTCAAAACCCTCGACTATCTCTGGTAAACTACAGCACTTCTTTTCTTTTTAACAAATGCTGTGTCTTTCACTTTATTCACACTCCTCTCTCTCTGTTTTTCCTCATCTAAACTGTTCTGTATAAAAATTGTTTTATACCCAAACAAAACACCACATGTTCTTCCAGAATAACCCTCGTATAGGGTTACCAATAACTTTACAGGAATTGCAAACTGAACATCAAATAACCGTTTTTAACTGTGCAACGGAAAGGGAAGAAACTGAAGATGCTTGATTTCCCAGTCATGAAAAACAAAAATAAAGCATGAACATTTTCCTTATTTTCATTTTGCATAACTGAAAAAAAACTTGATTCGAAACAAAAATCTAAATCTTTTAATCATGTGATCAAGAAAAATACCTGTTAAACGTAAACTTAACCAAACAAACTAACCAACCAACCATTAAGCTCCTGGTTAAGACCATTTTTGCTTCATTCTTTTTAACTCAACAAACTGATTCGAGCTCCTTAGCGGTGGCTGCGTCTCTCATGGCGTTAGGGTTTGTGACGGACGCCAAACAAGTTCAAAAGTAAAATGAAACTCAAAACATCTCTCGAAAACCTTTTAACCTGTCGGTCACAGAATTGTATTTTGAAGTATATGTTGTTTGTCTGTAGATAAATTAAACATGATTTAAACCAAAGATGTTGTTTCAATAAATGCCAAGTCAGGTTATTCACTGCATCCGTGTCACCCGTCTGGCTCGAGAGAGAGATGTTTTAAACACATAACACGTCAGCCAAGTCAAAGTGTCCGTGTTACTAAACTGGCCCATGAGAAGGACATTTTAAATGAATAACCACATGCTTATTAAAAACACAGCTTCCCTTTTTATACTTTCTTGTCATCGAGGACAAACGTACCAAAGAGCAACAAACTCCCCCTTTGTCCTTGATGGCAAAAAAAGAAAAAAAACTTAAACCATCATTGCCATGAAATATGTCATCAACTGAAAGGACCAAAATCAATGTAAGGAGTTCCACTATCAACAAATGCAATATATACAATCAACACTGAACCTTGTCATATGCAAACCTGTAAGGAAAAACAACATCCTCTGAACCTGTAATACGCAATTCTATAAAGAATAAATACTGTCAGAATAATGAACTCCCAATCTGATCTGTATCAAACAAGAGTACCAAACTGTAATACCCAAATAAAAAAATGCCTTATGCCACTGTAATGAAATTCCAATGCCTGAAAAGTCAATTGTCACTGTAATATCACTGTAATATCAAAAATGCCAATGCCAATAAAATGCAAAGTCTGTAAAGTCTGTAATGCCAATCAAAAATGAATGCCAATATGTGAAATGCTAATATCCAATGTCACTGTCAAAAAAATGAAATACCAATGTCACTGTTCACTGTTGCACTGAAAAATGAATACCAATATGTGAAATGCCAATATCCAATGTCACTATCAAAAAAAATGAAACACCAATGTCACTGTTCACTGTTGCACTGAATGTACTGAATACTAATATGAATACCTATGTCACTCACTGTTGCACTGAATACCAATATGAAACTGTGAATACCAATTTCTCCCCCTTTTTTTTACTTTTTTTTAAAAAACACAAGGACAAAAGGAAAGAACAGAGCAACACTCCCCCTCAAATTATGCTTTAGGTGGAGACAAGAGCAGATTGAGAAAATACTCCCAATCTATCCCTTAACCGTTCAAAGACTTCTTTAGACAAGGCATTTGTAAAAATATCAGCAACTTGGGCTTGTGAAGGAACAAACACTAATTGAAACTCATTAGCCAACACCTGATCTCGTAGAAAATGGAGTTTAATGGCAACATGTTTAGTGCGAGAGTGCATAATAGGATTTTTTGAAAGATCAATTGCACTAGTATTGTCACAATAGATTGAAATGGGCTTAATAGTAGAAATGCCCATATCAGTAATTTGATGAGACATCCATATCAGTTGTGTGCAACATGCAGTGGCTGCTATATATTCTGACTCTGCGGTGGACAGAGTGACACAATCTTGCTTTTTACTATGCCAAGCAACAAGACAATCACCAAGAAAGAAGGCAGCTCCACTGGTGCTTTTACGATCATCTAGACAACCGGCCCAATCAGAATCAGTGAAGCCAACAAGAGTGAAGTCATTATTACGGGGATACCAAAGACCATAATCTAGAGTGCCTTGAACATATCTAAAGATTCATTTTACAACATTCAAATGAGATTGTTTAGGTGCAGATTGAAAGCGAGAGACTAGACATATTGGAAACATTAAATCTAGTCGAGATGCAGTTAAATATAATAGACTTCCTATCATTGACCTGTACTCAGATTGATTTACTGCAGGTGAGTCATCAGATTTGGTCAATTTATAGCCTATTTCCATTGGAGTGCTAACTGGTTTACAATCTGCCATATTAAATTTTCTAATCATCTCTTTGGCATATTTGGTTTGTGACAAGAAGATACCTTGCTAAAGTTGTAACACTTGAAGACCAAGAAAGAAATTCAGTTCCCCAAACATAGACATTTCAAACTCAGATTCCATGATTTTAGAGAACTTTTTGGATAAAGAGTCATTATTACAGCCAAAAATGATATCATCTACATATATCACAACCACTAGGACATCATTACCTTCGATTTTAACATATAAGTTGCTATCTACAGCACCTCTAGTGAATCCATTTGCTCTAAGATGATTATCCAGTCTAGAGTACCAAGCTCTTGGAGCCTGTTTAAGGCCATAGAGTGCTTTCTTTAATCTATATACACAATCAGATTTGTCTGCAACTTCAAAACCTTTCGGCTGTTCCATATAAACTTCTTCATCAAGATAACCATTCAGAAAGGCAGTTTTGACATCCATCTGGTAAACTTTAAACTTTTTATAGCAAGTGTATGCAAGAAAAATTCTGATTGATTCTAATCTAGCTACTGGTGCGAATGTTTCTCCAAAATCTATTCCTTCCTGCTGAGCATAACCTTTACAAACAAAACGAGCTTTATTTCTAACAACCTTCCCAGATTCATCAAGCTTATTTCTAAAGATCCATTTGCCTCCTATCACATTCTTATCATCTGGCCTAGGTACTAACTCCCAAGTTTGATTTTTCTCTATTTGACTGATTTCATCTTTCATTGCATTTAACCAACATTCATCAGATAAAGCATCAGAAACATTTTTGGGTTCGAAATCAGTTACCAAACAAAAATGTTCAGCCAGTTGAGCTTGTTCAGTTGTTTTTGCCCTTCTTCTAGTCAAAATACCTGCATCTATATTGCCAATAACTTGACTTTGAGGATGTCTCTTTGTTATAATTTTTGAGGGTGTATAATGGAGAATACCTGTCTCTGGATTTGAATTCTCTATATTTTCTTCATCAGAACTTGATGAACATATTTCATTTTTCTTTTCTGTTTCTGCAGGTTTAGGAACTTGATCAACCTTTGTTAAAGTAGTTTCCTCTTCCTCAATATCCTGCACATCATTACTTAACAAAAATTGTTCATCAAACCTTACATTTATTGTTTCAACAATTTTATTCAGTCTATTATTGAAACATCTATAGGCTTTGCTATGAGTAGAGTATCCAAGAAAGATACCCTCATCAGTTTTAGCCTCAAAATTTCTTAGATTTTCTTCATCTCTTTTTAGATAACATTTGGCACCAAAAATTTTGAAATATTTGATAGAAGTAGCTTTTCCATACCAAAGTTCATAAGGAGTAAAGGTAGATTTTACCCTGATTTGAACACGATTCAAAATGTAAACAGCTGTGTGTACAGCTTCTTTCCAATACCTGTCTGGTAGATTTGCCTCACTAAGCATTGTGCGAGCCATTTCTTTGACTGTTCTATTTTTTCTCTCAACTACTCCATTTTGTTGAGGTGTACGAGTAGCAGCATATCGTCTCTTAATACCATGTCTTTCACAGTAATCAATGAATTCTTGTGAAGTGAATTCACCACCCTTGTCTGATCTTAAGCATTTCAATTTTAGATCAGATTCTCGTTCAACCATTTTTCTGAAAATCTTAAATCTATCAAAAGCTTCGGATTTGTGTTTGAGGAAAGTGACCCATACCATTCTGGTATAGTCATCAACAAAAAGCATAAAATATTTTTCACCATTTATTGACTGTGTCCTTGTAGGACCACATAAGTCTATGTGTACAAGCTGTAATGGTCTAGTAGAAGAATGTTCTTTAGATTTGAAAGACACTTTTGTTTTCTTTCCTTTGAGACATGCTTTACAAACTGAATTGAATGGTTTACTCAAAATAGGCAAACCTCTAACATTCTGATTTTTACTGATTCTAACCAGATTGTCAAAATTTATATGTCCTAGGCGTTTATGCCATAACCAATTTTCTTCTATTTGACCCATAAGACAAATGCCTTCATTATTCTCATAATTAGTGGAATCAAGCAAACTGTAGACATTGCCAATTGTTCTCAAACCAGCAGCAACAGTTTTACCAGATTTATTTTTGATAGTACAATCTTGAGAGCTAAAAGATACACTGTAACCACTATCACAAATTTGACTGACACTCAATAAATTATGCTTTAACCCCTCAACAAAGTACACATCATGAATAGGAGTATCATCATTTAGCAGTAATGTACCTTTACCTCGTACATAAGCTCCTGAATTATCCCCAAAGCGTACAAAGCCACCATTAAAGTCTTCAAGATGCAGAAATTTATTTCTATCTCCTGTCATATGGTGTGAACAGCCACTGTCCAACACCCATAAAGATTTCTTATTTGAGAGAAGTGCAGTTTGCACTATCATTGATTGCTCAATACCAAATACAAACTTAGGTTTCCATATTTTATTAGGGCTTGCATTTGTTTTGCACTGTATAGTAGTATGCCCAAAAGTGTTAAACTTATTACACTTTACTGTGTTTGGAAAATCATATCCTTGATTGAAACCAAACATAGGAGATCTTTGTTGCAGAAATATGCAAGTATTAACCTTATGACCAAACCTATTGCAATAGAAACAGTATCCATGAAAAAAACCAAACCTAAAAGGTTTTGTTCTGTTATAAGTCTGAAATGATTTTCTAGTTGCAGGCTTAGTGTTCTGTCTTGATGACTCAGCTTTATCAAACCCTAAACCAGCCAAATCTTTATGCAACTTCTGCTTGCTCAAGATATCATTTAGATGTATTGTACTTTCATACTGTTCAATTTGTTTTTGAAGTTTTGTGGACTGTTGTTCTAATGTTTCAATTTTCTTTTCTCTTTCTTCAAGAAGGGACTTCAAGTTTGAAGTCACTAAATTTGCATCATTCAACTCGACTTGTAAAATCTGATTTGAATTTTCATGTGAAGCTACAAGTTTCTTTAACCTCTTTATTTCTTTTAAAGCACAAAGCAATTCTCCTTCAAGATCAATTTCTCCTTGATCTAAATCTTCAAATTCATTTTTTTTGCTAGTTACATCTTCTAATTCTGCCATAAATAGAGTTTCATCACGTTCACAAGGTGAATCATCTGATTCATTTCCAGAGTCTTCTTTAGTAAAAAGACTCTTCTTTTTCTTGAAGGTATTAAATCTCCTTTTAGGATTCCACATTTTCTTTTTGTAGAATTTTTTTGGTTTTTCCTCTTCATTGTTTTGATCACTTAGAGGACATTGAGCAGCAAAGTGTCCAGCTTTGCCACAATTAAAGCACTTAAAAGGTAATTTGCCCTTATATTTCTTTTTTAGTTTTCTAACAAAAAGGGCTTCTATAGCATCTGAAAGTTCAGATTCACTATTAAGTTCTTCTTTCTTTTCTACTTTAAAAGCTGTTTCTTTTGAAGAAGAAGGATTATTACCTATCCTCATCTCATAGGCAGTAAGAATGCTTTGTAGGTTATCAAGTATCATTGTAGAAAAACTTTTCTTTTCTTCTAAGGTTGAAACCTTAGTTTCAAACTTGGGTAACAAGGTTCTAATCACTTTATTGACAACTTCCTTTTCTTCAACCTCTTCACCAAGACCCTTTCTCGAATTTACTATTTCATCAACTCTAAGAAAATAGCTTGCTACTGTTTCATCTTCTTTCATTCTTAAAGATTCAAACTGATTTTTGAGTGTAAGAATTTTAGACTCTTTAACCTTAGCATCCCCTTGATAAATGGTTTCAAGTTTTTTCCAAATATCATAAGCAGAAGAACAATGCATGACTTTAACAAAAACATCTTTAGTGAGACCACATAAGAGAGCATGCTTAGCTCTGGCATTTAACTCATACTTGGTTTTATCATCAGGATCAGTAGGAATAATGGAAGGAACTGTATATTTTGTGGTCACAATATTCCACACATTAAGATCAACTGAAATGAGATAAGTTTCCATCCTAATCTTCCAAAACACATAATCAGTTCCATCAAAAAGAGGAGCTCTTGAAAGTGAAGCACCTTCCTGAGTTTGAGCCATAAAAAAAACTTCCAAGAGACCAGGAACAATCCCTAGGACAGACCTATATGAGGGACCCTATGCTCTGATACCACTTGTTGGAAGTGGAAACACTCTGAGAGGGGGGGGGGTGAATCAGAGTGTTACAAATTTTAACAAGATATACTTTTATGAACTTGACAATTTTAATTCACAAAATACACAGATGACTGAGACTTAACACCTTGATGAAATACATTAATGAAGCATGAAATAAACAATAGAATCAACTGAAACACTTGATTCAGACTTTTCAAAATTAAGAAAGGTATTGAATTTTGTTTTTACACAAACATGAAACATCTAAATGAGTACTTCAAATATTGCATTACATAAACTCAACAAAACAGAGTATGACATAAAGAGAGCTAAAGATATGACGTATCAGAGCATAAACTAGTAAAACAAAATGAGACAAGACAATGCACATAACACCATAGTTTTCATGAGTGGAAAACCCTCCTGGGGTAGAAAAACCACTCGGTAAGATCCCTTATATTAATTCAAAGAGCACCAACTCAGTTCACAAGATTTAGAAACCACAAGGCCTCAAGGAGCACCAACCCCTCTTCTTATCCAATAAATATTTCAACTCGAGCTACAGCCACTGGTGATTTTATGCATGCACTTAAATCTTGCAGTCACAAAACCATCAGGGATTGGAGCGAGAATATTTTACCAGTCTGTACAAATGATTCTTTCTAAAAAATTTTGCAATAATATTCTTCAAGGATGAAATCAACACTATCAGAGAGAAAAATTCAATCTCTGAACAAAATAATTTCAAACAATAAAACCTCATGTACTCTGCAACAAAACAGAGTATTGATTCTCAAAACCCTCGACTATCTCTGGTAAACTACAGCACTTCTTTTCTTTTTAACAAATGCTGTGTCTTTCACTTTATTCACACTGCTCTCTCTCTGTTTTTCCTCATCTAAACTGTTCTGTATAAAAACTGTTTTATACCCAAACAAAACACCACATGTTCTTCCAGAATAACCCTCGTATAGGGTTACCAATAACTTTACAGGAATTGCAAACTCAACATCAAATAACCGTTTTTAACTGTGCAACGGAAAGGGAAGAAACTGAAGATGCTTGATTTCCCAGTCATGAAAAACAAAAATAAAGCATGAACATTTTCCTTATTTTCATTTTGCATAACTGAAAAAAAAATTGATTCGAAACAAAAATCTAAATCTTTTAATCATGTGATCAAGAAAAATACCTGTTAAACGTAAACTTAACCAAACAAACTAACCAGCCAACCATTAAGCTCCTGGTTAAGACCATTTTTGCTTCATTCTTTTTAACTGAACAAACTGATTCGAGCTCCTTAGCGGTGGCTACGTCTCTCATGGCGTTACGGTTTGTGACGGACGCCAAACAAGTTCAAAAGTAAAATGAAACTCAAAACATCTCTCGAAAACCTTTTAACCTGTCGGTCACAGAAATGTATTTTGCAGTATATGTTGTTTGTCCGTAGATAAATTAAACATGATTTAAACCAAAGATGTTGTTTCAAGAAATGCCAAGTCAGGCTATTCACTGCATCCGTGTCACCCGTCTGGCTCGAGAGAGAGATGTTTTAAACACATAACACGTCAGCCAAGTCAAAGTGTCCGTGTCACTAAACTGGCCCATGAGAAGGACATCTTAAATGAATAACCACATGCTTATTAAAAACACAGCTTCCCTTTTTATACTTTCTTGTCATCGAGGACAAACGTACCAAAGAGCAACAAACTCCCCCTTTGTCCTTGATGGCAAAAAAAGAAAAAAAACTTAAACCATCATTGCCATGAAATATGTCATCAACTGAAAGGACCAAAATCAATGTAAGGAGTTCCACTGTCAACAAATGCAATATATACAATCAACACTGAACCTTGTCATATGCAAACCTGTAAGGAAAAACAACATCCTCTGAACCTGTAATATGCAATTCTGTAAAGAATAAATACTGTCAGAATAATGAACTCCCAATCTGATCTGTATCAAACAAGAGTACCAAACTGTAATACCCAAATAAAAAAATGCCTTATGCCACTGTAATGAAATTCCAATGCCTGAAAAGTCAATTGTCACTGTAATATCACTGTAATATCAAAAATGCCAATGCCAATAAAATGCAAAGTCTGAAATGCAAAGTCTGTAAAGTCTATAATGCCAATCAAAAATGAATGCCAATATGTGAAATGCCAATATCCAATGTCACTGTCAAAAAAATGAAATACCAATGTCACTGTTCACTGTTGCACTGAAAAATGAATACCAATATGTGAAATGCCAATATCCAATGTCACTGTCAAAAAAAATGAAATACCAATGTCACTGTTCACTGTTGCACTGAATGTACTGAATACTAATATGAATACCTATGTCACTCACTGTTGCACTGAATACCAATATGAAACTGTGAATACCAATTTCTCCCCCTTTTTTTTACTTTTTTTTAAAAAACACAAGGACAAAAGGATAGAACAGAGCAACACTCCCCCTCAAAGTATGCTTTAGGTGGAGACAAGAGCAGATTGAGAAAATACTCCCAATCTATCCCTTAACCATTCAAAGACTTCTTTAGACAACGCTTTTGTAAAAATATCAGCAACTTGGGCTTGTGAAGGAACAAACACTAATTGAAACTCATTAGCCAACACCTGATCTCGTAGAAAATGGAGTTTAATGGCAACATGTTTAGTGCGAGAGTGCATAATAGGATTTTTTGAAAGATCAATTGCACTAGTATTGTCACAATAGATTGAAATGGGCTTAATAGTAGAAATGCCCATATCAGTAATTTGATGAGACATCCATATCAGTTGTGTGCAACATGCAGTGGCTGCTATATATTCTGACTCTGCGGTGGACAGAGTGACACAATCTTGCTTTTTACTGTGCCAAGCAACAAGACAATCACCAAGAAAGAAGGCAGCTCCATTGGTGCTTTTACGATCATCTAGACAACCGGCCCAATCAGAATCAGTGAAGCCAACAAGAGTGAAGTCATTATTACGGGGATACCAAAGACCATAATCTAGAGTGCCTTGAACATATCTAAAGATTCGTTTTACAGCATTCAAATGAGATTGTTTAGGTGCAGATTGAAAGCGAGAGACTAGACATATTGCAAACATTAAATCTGGTCGAGATGCAGTTAAATATAATAGACTTCCTATCATTGACCTGTACTCAGATTGATTTACTGCACGTGAGTAATCAGATTTGGTCAATTTATAGCCTATTTCCATTGGAGTGCTAACTGGTTTACAATCTGCCATATTAAATTTTCTAATCATCTGTTTGGCATATTTGGTTTGTGACAAGAAGATACCTTGCTGAAGTTGTAACACTTGAAGACCAAGAAAGAAATTCAGTTCCCCAAACATTGACATTTCAAACTCAGATTCCATGATTTTAGAGAACTTTTTGGATAAAGAGTCATTATTACAGCCAAAAATGATATCATCTACATATATCACAACCAATAGGACATCATTACCTTCGATTTTAACATATAAGTTGCTATCTACAGCACCTCTAGTGAATCCATTTTCTCTAAGATGATTATCCAGTCTAGAGTACCAAGCTCTTGGAGTCTGTTTAAGGCCATAGAGTGCTTTCTTTAATCTGTATACACAATCAGATTTGTCTGCAACTTCAAAACCTTCCGGCTGTTCCATATAAACTTCTTCATCAAGATAACCATTCAGAAAGGCAGTTTTGACATCCATCTGGTAAACTTTAAATTTTTTATGGCAAGAGTATGCAAGAAAAATTCTGATTGATTCTAATCTAGCTACTGGTGCGAATGTTTCTCCAAAATCTATTCCTTCCTGCTGAGCATAACCTTTACAAATAAAACGAGCTTTATTTCTAACAACCTTCCCAGATTCATCAAGCTTATTTCTAAAGATCCATTTGCCTCCTATCACATTCTTATCATCTGGCCTAGGTACTAACTCCCAAGTTTGATTTTTCTCTATTTGACTGATTTCATCTTTCATTGCATTTAACCAACATTCATCAGATAAAGCATCAGAAACATTTTTGGGTTCGAAATCAGTTACCAAACAAAAATGTTCAGCCAGTTGAGCTTGTTCAGTTGTTTTTGCCCTTCTTCTAGTCAAAATACCTGCATCTATATTGCCAATAACTTGACTTTGAGGATGTCTCTTTGTTATAATTTTTGAGGGTGTATAATGGAGAATACCTGTCTCTGCATTTGAATTCTCTGTATTTTCTTCATCAGAACTTGATGAACATATTTCATTTTTCTTTTCTGTTTCTGCAGGTTTAGGAACTTGATCAACCTTTGTTAAAGTAGTTTCCTCTTCCTCAATATCCTGCACATCATTACTTAACAAAAATTGTTCATCAAACCTTACATTTATTGTTTCAACAATTTTATTCAGTCTATTATTGAAACATCTATAGGCTTTGCTATGAGTAGAGTATCCAAGAAAGATACCCTCATCAGTTTTAGCCTCAAAATTTCTTAGATTTTCTTCATCTCTTTTTAGATAACATTTGACACCAAAAATTTTGAAATATTTGATAGAAGCAGCTTTTCAATACCAAAGTTCATAAGGAGTAAAGGTAGATTTTACCCTGATTTGAACACGATTCAAAATGTAAACAGCTGTATGTACAACTTCTTTCCAATACCTGTCTGGTAGATTTGCCTCATTAAGCATTGTGCGAGCCATTTCTTTGACTGTTCTATTTTTTCTCTCAACTACTCCATTTTGTTGAGGTGTACGAGTAGTAGCATATCGTCTCTTAATACCATGTCTTTCACAGTAATCAATGAATTCTTGTGAAGTGAATTCACCACCCTTGTCTGATCTTAAGCATTTCAATTTTAGATCAGATTCTCGTTCAACCATTTTTCTGAAAATCTTAAATCTATCAAAAGCTTCGGATTTGTGTTTGAGGAAAGTGACCCATACCATTCTGGTATAGTCATCAACAAAAAGCATAAAATATTTTTCACCATTTATTGACTGTGTCCTTGTAGGACCACATAAGTCTGTGTGTACAAGCTGTAATGGTCTAGTAGAAGAATGTTCTTTAGATTTGAAAGACACTTTTGTTTTCTTTCCTTTCAGACATGCTTTACAAACTGAATTGAATGGTTTACTCAAAATAGGCAAACCTCTAACATTCTGATTTTTACTGATTCTAACCAGATTGTCAAAATTTATATGTCCTAGGCGTTTATGCCATAACCAATTTTCTTCTATTTGACCCATAAGACAAATGCCTTCATTATTCTCATAATTAGTGGAATCAAGCAAACTGTAGACATTGCCAATTGTTCTCAAACCAGCAGCAACAGTTTTACCAGATTTATTTTTGATAGTACAATCTTGAGAGCTAAAAGATACACTGTAACCACTATCACAAATTTGACTGACACTCAATAAATTGTGCTTTAACCCTTCAAAAAAGTACACATCATGAATAGGAGTATCATCATTTAGCAGTAATGTACCTTTACCTCGTACATAAGCTCCTGAATTATCCCCAAAGCGTACAAAGCCACCATTAAAGTCTTCAAGATGCAGAAATTTATTTCTATCTCCTGTCATATGGTGTGAACAGCCACTGTCCAACACCCATAAAGATTTCTTATTTGAGAGAAGTGCAGTTTGCACTATCATTGATTGCTCAATACCAAATACAAACTTAGGTTTCCATATTTTATTAGGGCTTGCATTTGTTTTGCACTGTATAGTAGTATGCCCAAAAGTGTTAAACTTATTACACTTTACTGTGTTTGGAAAATCATATCCTTGATTGAAACCAAACATAGGAGATCTTTGTTGCAGAAATATGCAAGTATTAACCTTATGACCAAACCTATTGCAATAGAAACAGTATCCATGAAAAAAACCAAACCTAAAAGGTTTTGTTCTGTTATAAGTCTGAAATGATTTTCTAGTTGCAGGCTTAGTGTTCTGTCTTGATGACTCAGCTTTATCAAACCCTAAACCAGCCAAATCTTTATGCAACTTCTGCTTGCTCAAGATATCATTTAGATGTATTGTACTTTCATACTGTTCAATTTGTTTTTTAAGTTTTGTGGACTGTTGTTCTAATGTTTCAATTTTCTTTTCTCTTTCTTCAAGAAGGGACTTCAAGTTTGAAGTCACTAAATTTGCATCATTCAACTCGATCGACTTGTAAAATCTGATTTGAATTTTCATGTGAAGCTACAAGTTTCTTTAACCTCTTTATTTCTTTTAAAGCACAAAGCAATTCTCCTTCAAGATCAATTTCTCCTTGATCTAAATCTTCAAATTCATTTTTTTTGCTAGTTACATCTTCTAATTCTGCCATAAATAGAGTTTCATCACCTTCACAAGGTGAATCATCTGATTCATTTCCAGAGTCTTCTTTAGTAAAAAGACTCTTCTTTTTCTTGAAGGTATTAAATCTCCTTTTAGGATTCCACATTTTCTTTTTGTAGAATTTTTCTGGTTTTTCCTCTTCATTGTTTTGATCACTTAGAGGACATTGGGTAGCAAAGTGTCCAGCTTTGCCACAATTAAAGCACTTAAAAGGTAATTTGCCCTTATATTTCTTTTTTAGTTTTCTAACAAAAAGGGCTTCTATAGCATCTGAAAGTTCAGATTCACTATTAAGTTCTTCTTTCTTTTCTACTTTAAAAGCTGTTTCTTTTGAAGAAGAAGGATTATTACCTATCCTCATCTCATAGGCAGTAAGAATGCTTTGTAGGTTATCAAGTATCATTGTAGAAAAACTTTTCTTTTCTTCTAAGGTTGAAACCTTAGTTTCAAACTTGGGTAACAAGGTTCTAATCACTTTATTGACAACTTCCTTTTCTTCACCCTCTTCACCAAGACCCTTTCTCGAATTTACTATTTCATCAACTCTAAGAAAATAGCTTGCTACTGTTTCATCTTCTTTCATTCTTAAAGATTCAAACTGATTTTTGAGTGTAAGAATTTTAGACTCTTTAACCTTAGCATCCCCTTGATAAATGGTTTCAAGTTTTTTCCAAATATCATAAGCAGAAGAACAATGCATGACTTTAACAAAAACATCTTTAGTGAGACCACATAAGAGAGCATGCTTAGCTCTGGCATTTAACTCATACTTGGTTTTATCATCAGGATCAGTAGGAATAATGGAAGGAACTGTATATTTTGTGGTCACAATATTCCACACATTAAGATCAACTGAAATGAGATAAGTTTCCATCCTAATCTTCCAAAACACATAATCAGTTCCATCAAAAAGAGGAGCTCTTGAAAGTGAAGCACCTTCCTATGTTTGAGCCATAAAAAAAACTTCCAAGAGACCAGGAACAATCCCTAGGACAGACCTATATGAGGGACCCTATGCTCTGATACCACTTGTTGGAAGTGGAAACACTCTGAGAGGGGGGGGGTGAATCAGAGTGTTACAAATTTTAACAAGATATACTTTTATGAACTTGACAATTTTAATTCACAAAATACACAGATGACTGAGACTTAACACCTTGATGAAATACATTAATGAAGCATGAAATAAACAATAGAATCAACTGAAACACTTGATTCAGACTTTTCAAAATTAAGAAAGGTATTGAATTTTGTTTTTACACAAACATGAAACATCTAAATGAGTACTTCAAATATTGCATTACATAAACTCAACAAAATAGAGTATGACATAAAGAGAGCTAAAGATATGACGTATCAGAGCATAAACTAGTAAAACAAAATGAGACAAGACAATGCACATAACACCATAGTTTTCATGAGTGGAAAACCCTCCTGGGGTAGAAAAACCACTCGGTAAGATCCCTTATATTAATTCAAAGAGCACCAACTCAGTTCACAAGATTTAGAAACCACAAGGCCTCAAGGAGCACCAACCCCTCTTCTTATCCAATAAATATTTCAACTCGAGCTACAGCCACTGGTGATTTTATGCATGCACTTAAATCTTGCAGTCACAAAACCATCAGGGATTGGAGCGAGAATATTTTACCAGTCTGTACAAATGATTCTTTCTAAAAAATTTTGCAATAATATTCTTCAAGGATGAAATCAACACTATCAGAGAGAAAAATTCAATCTCTAAACAAAATAATTTCAAACAATAAAACCTCATGTACTCTGCAACAAAATAGAGTATTGATTCTCAAAACCCTCGACTACCTCTGGTAAACTACAACACTTCTTTTCTTTTTAACAAATGCTGTGTCTTTCACTTTATTAACACTCCTCTCTCTGTGTTTTTCCTCATCTAAACTGTTCTGTATAAAAACTGTTTTATACCCAAACAAAACACCACATGTTCTTCCAGAATAACCCTCGTATAGGGTTACCAATAACTTTACAGGAATTGCAAACTCAACATCAAATAACCGTTTTTAACTGTGCAACAGAAAGGGAAGAAACTGAAGATGCTTGATTTCCCACTCATGAAAAACAAAAATAAAGCATGAACATTTTCCTTATTTTCATTTTGCATAACTGAAAAAAAAATTGATTCGAAACAAAAATCTAAATCTTTTAATCATGTGATCAAGAAAAATACCTGTTAAACGTAAACTTAACCAAACAAACTAACCAGCCAACCATTAAGCTCATGGTTAAGACCATTTTTGCTTCATTCTTTTTAACTAAACAAACTGATTCGAGCTCCTTAGCGGTGGCTGCGTCTCTCATGGCGTTAGGGTTTGTGACGGACGCCAAACAAGTTCAAAAGTAAAATGAAACTCAAAACATCTCTCGAAAACCTTTTAACCTGTCGGTCACAGAAATGTATTTTGCAGTATATGTTGTTTGTCCGTAGATAAATTAAACATGATTTAAACCAAAGATGTTGTTTCAAGAAATGCCAAGTCAGGCTATTCACTGCATCCGTGTCACCCGTCTGGCTCGAGAGAGAGATGTTTTAAACACATAACACGTCAGCCAAGTCAAAGTGTCCGTGTCACTAAACTGGCCCATGAGAAGGACATTTTAAATGAATAACCACATGCTTATTAAAAACACAGCTTCCCTTTTTATACTTTCTTGTCATCGAGGACAAACGTACCAAAGAGCAACAAACTCCCCCTTTGTCCTTGATGGCAAAAAAAGAAAAAAAACTTAAACCATCATTGCCATGAAATATGTCATCAACTGAAAGGACCAAAATCAATGTAAGGAGTTCCACTGTCAACAAATGCAATATATACAATCAACACTGAACCTTGTCATATGGAAACCTGTAAGGAAAAACAACATCCTCTGAACCTGTAATATGCAATTCTGTAAAGAATAAATACTGTCAGAATAATGAACTCCCAATCTGATCTGTATCAAACAAGAGTACGAAACTGTAATACCCAAATAAAAAAATGCCTTATGCCACTGTAATGAAATTCCAATGCCTGAAAAGTCAATTGTCACTGTAATATCACTGTAATATCAAAAATGCCAATGCCAATAAAATGCAAAGTCTGAAATGCAAAGTCTGTAAAGTCTGTAATGCCAATCAAAAATGAATGCCAATATGTGAAATGCCAATATCCAATGTCACTGTCAAAAAAATGAAATACCAATGTCACTGTTCACTGTTGCACTGAAAAATGAATACCAATATGTGAAATGCCAATATCCAATGTCACTATCAAAAAAAATGAAATACCAATGTCACTGTTCACTATTGCACTGAATGTACTGAATACTAATATGAATACCTATGTCACTCACTGTTGCACTGAATAGCAATATGAAACTGTGAATACCAATTTCTCCCCCTTTTTTTTACTTTTTTTAAAAAACACAAGGACAAAAGGAAAGAACAGAGCAACACCCCCCCTCAAAGTATGCTTTAGGTGGAGACAAGAGCAGATTGAGAAAATACTCCCAATCTATCCCTTAACCATTCAAAGACTTCTTTAGACAACGCTTTTGTAAAAATATCAGCAACTTGGGCTTGTGAAGGAACAAACACTAATTGAAACTCATTAGCCAACACCTAATCTCGTAGAAAATGGAGTTTAATGGCAACATGTTTAGTGCGAGAGTGCATAATAGGATTTTTTGAAAGAACAATTGCACTAGTATTGTCACAATAGATTGAAATGGGCTTAATAGTAGAAATGCCCATATCAGTAATTTGATGAGACATCCATATCAGTTGTGTGCAACATGCAGTGGCTGCTATATATTCTGACTCTGCGGTGGACAGAGTGACACAATCTTGCTTTTTACTGTGCCAAGCAACAAGACAATCACCAAGAAAGAAGGCAGCTCCACTGGTGCTTTTACGATCATCTAGACAACCGGCCCAATCAGAATCAGTGAAGCCAACAAGAGTGAAGTCATTATTACGGGGATACCAAAGACCATAATCTAGAGTGCCTTGAACATATCTAAAGATTCGTTTTACAGCATTCAAATGAGATTGTTTAGGTGTAGATTGAAAGCGAGAGATTAGACATATTGCAAACATTAAATCTGGTCGAGATGCAGTTAAATATAATAGACTTCCTATCATTGACCTGTACTCAGATTGATTTACTGCAGGTGAGTCATCAGATTTGGTCAATTTATAGCCTATTTCCATTGGAGTGCTAACTGGTTTACAATCTGCCATATTAAATTTTCTAATCATCTGTTTGGCATATTTGGTTTGTGACAAGAAGATACCTTGCTGAAGTTGTAACACTTGAAGACCAAGAAAGAAATTCAGTTCCCCAAACATTGACATTTCAAACTCAGATTCCATGATTTTAGAGAACTTTTTGGATAAAGAGTCATTATTACAGCCAAAAATGATATCATCTACATATATCACAACCAATAGGACATCATTACCTTCGATTTTAACATATAAGTTGCTATCTACAGCACCTCTAGTGAATCCATTTTCTCTAAGATGATTATCCAGTCTAGAGTACCAAGCTCTTGGAGTCTGTTTAAGGCCATAGAGTGCTTTCTTTAATCTGTATACACAATCAGATTTGTCTGCAACTTCAAAACCTTCCGGCTGTTCCATATAAACTTCTTCATCAAGATAACCATTCAGAAAGGCAGTTTTGACATCCATCTGGTAAACTTTAAATTTTTTATGGCAAGAGTATGCAAGAAAAATTCTGATTGATTCTAATCTAGCTACTGTTGCGAATGTTTCTCCAAAATCTATTCCTTCCTGCTGAGCATAACCTTTACAAATAAAACGAGCTTTATTTCTAACAACCTTCCCAGATTCATCAAGCTTATTTCTAAAGATCCATTTGCCTCCTATCACATTCTTATCATCTGGCCTAGGTACTAACTCCCAAGTTTGATTTTTCTCTATTTGACTGATTTCATCTTTCATTGCATTTAACCAACATTCATCAGATAAAGCATCAGAAACATTTTTTGGTTCGAAATCAGTTACCAAACAAAAATGTTCAGCCAGTTGAGCTTGTTCAGTTGTTTTTGCCCTTCTTCTAGTCAAAATACCTGCATCTATATTGCCAATAACTTGACTTTGAGGATGTCTCTTTGTTATAATTTTTGAGGGTGTATAATGGAGAATACCTGTCTCTACATTTGAATTCTCTGTATTTTCTTCATCAGAACTTGATGAACATATTTCATTTTTCTTTTCTGTTTCTGCAGGTTTAGGAACTTGATCAACCTTTGTTAAAGTAGTTTCCTCTTCCTCAATATCTTGCACATCATTACTTAACAAAAATTGTTCATCAAACCTTACATTTATTGTTTCAACAATTTTATTCAGTCTATTATTGAAACATCTATAGGCTTTGCTATGAGTAGAGTATCCAAGAAAGATACCCTCATCAGTTTTAGCCTCAAAATTTCTTAGATTTTCTTCATCTCTTTTTAGATAACATTTGACACCAAAAATTTTGAAATATTTGATAGAAGCAGCTTTTCAATACCAAAGTTCATAAGGAGTAAAGGTAGATTTTACCCTGATTTGAACACGATTCAAAATGTAAACAGCTGTGTGTACAGCTTCTTTCCAATACCTGTCTGGTAGATTTGCCTCATTAAGCATTGTGCGAGCCATTTCTTTGACTGTTCTATTTTTTCTCTCAACTACTCCATTTTGTTGAGGTGTACGAGTAGCAGCATATCGTCTCTTAATACCATGTCTTTCACAGTAATCAATGAATTCTTGTGAAGTGAATTCACCACCCTTGTCTGATCTTAAGCATTTCAATTTTAGATCAGATTCTCGTTCAACCATTTTTCTGAAAATCTTAAATCTATCAAAAGCTTCGGATTTGTGTTTGAGGAAAGTGACCCATACCATTCTGGTATAGTCATCAACAAAAAGCATAAAATATTTTTCACCATTTATTGACTGTGTCCTTGTAGGACCACATAAGTCTGTGTGTACAAGCTGTAATGGTCTAGTAGAAGAATGTTCTTTAGATTTGAAAGACACTTTTGTTTTCTTTCCTTTCAGACATGCTTTACAAACTGAATTGAATGGTTTACTCAAAATAGGCAAACCTCTAACATTCTGATTTTTACTGATTCTAACCAGATTGTCAAAATTTATATGTCCTAGGCGTTTATGCCATAACCAATTTTCTTCTATTTGACCCATAAGACAAATGCCTTCATTATTCTCATAATTAGTGGAATCAAGCAAATAGTAGACATTGCCAATTGTTCTCAAACCAGCAGCAACAGTTTTACCAGATTTATTTTTGATAGTACAATCTTGAGAGCTAAAAGATACACTGTAACCACTATCACAAAGTTGACTGACACTCAATAAATTGTGCTTTAACCCTTCAACAAAGTACACATCATGAATAGGAGTATCATCATTTAGCAGTAATGTACCTTTACCTCGTACATAAGCTCCTGAATTATCCCCAAAGCGTACAAAGCCACCATTAAAGTCTTCAAGATGCAGAAATTTATTTCTATCTCCTGTCATATGGTGTGAACAGCCACTGTCCAACACCCATAAAGATTTCTTATTTGAGAGAAGTGCAGTTTGCACTATCATTGATTGCTCAATACCAAATACAAACTTAGGTTTCCATATTTTATTAGGGCTTGCATTTGTTTTGCACTGTATAGTAGTATGCCCAAAAGTGTTAAACTTATTACACTTTACTGTGTTTGGAAAATCATATCCTTGATTGAAACCAAACATAGGAGATCTTTGTTGCAGAAATATGCAAGTATTAACCTTATGACCAAACCTATTGCAATAGAAACAGTATCCATGAAAAAAACCAAACCTAAAAGGTTTTGTTCTGTTATAAGTCTGAAATGATTTTCTAGTTGCAGGCTTAGTGTTCTGTCTTGATGACTCAGCTTTATCAAACCCTAAACCAGCCAAATCTTTATGCAACTTCTGCTTGCTCAAGATATCATTTAGATGTATTGTACTTTCATACTGTTCAATTTGTTTTTGAATTTTTGTGGACTGTTGTTCTAATGTTTCAATTTTCTTTTCTCTTTCTTCAAGAAGGGACTTCAAGTTTGAAGTCACTAAATTTGCATCATTCAACTCGACTTGTAAAATCTGATTTGAATTTTCATGTGAAGCTACAAGTTTCTTTAACCTCTTTATTTCTTTTAAAGCACAAAGCAATTCTCCTTCAAGATCAATTTCTCCTTGATCTAAATCTTCAAATTCATTTTTTTTGCTAGTTACATCTTCTAATTCTGCCATAAATAGAGTTTCATCACCTTCACAAGGTGAATCATCTGATTCATTTCAAGAGTCTTCTTTAGTAAAAAGACTCTTCTTTTTCTTGAAGGTATTAAATCTCCTTTTAGGATTCTACATTTTCTTTTTGTAGAATTTTTCTGGTTTTTCCTCTTCATTGTTTTGATCACTTAGAGGACATTGAGCAGCAAAGTGTCCAGCTTTGCCACAATTAAAGCACTTAAAAGGTAATTTGCCCTTATATTTCTTTTTTAGTTTTCTAACAAAAAGGGCTTCTATAGCATCTGAAAGTTCAGATTCACTATTAAGTTCTTCTTTCTTTTCTACTTTAAAAGCTGTTTCTTTTGAAGAAGAAGGATTATTACCTATCCTCATCTCATAGGCAGTAAGAATGCTTTGTAGGTTATCAAGTATCATTGTAGAAAAACTTTTCTTTTCTTCTAAGGTTGAAACCTTAGTTTCAAACTTGGGTAACAAGGTTCTAATCACTTTATTGACAACTTCCTTTTCTTCAACCTCTTCACCAAGACCCTTTCTCGAATTTACTATTTCATCAACTCTAAGAAAATAGCTTGCTACTGTTTCATCTTCTTTCATTCTTAAAGATTCAAACTGATTTTTGAGTGTAAGAATTTTAGACTCTTTAACCTTAGCATCCCCTTGATAAATGGTTTCAAGTTTTTTCCAAATATCATAAGCAGAAGAACAATGCATGACTTTAACAAAAACATCTTTAGTGAGACCACATAAGAGAGCATGCTTAGCTCTGGCATTTAACTCATACTTGGTTTTATCATCAGGATCAGTAGGAATAATGGAAGGAACTGTATATTTTGTGGTCACAATATTCCACACATTAAGATCAACTGAAATGAGATAAGTTTCCATCCTAATCTTCCAAAACACATAATCAGTTCCATCAAAAAGAGGAGCTCTTGAAAGTGAAGCACCTTCCTGAGTTTGAGCCATAAAAAAAACTTCCAAGAGACCAGGAACAATCCCTAGGACAGACCTATATGAGGGACCCTATGCTCTGATACCACTTGTTGGAAGTGGAAACACTCTGAGAGGGGGGGGGTGAATCAGAGTGTTACAAATTTTAACAAGATATACTTTTATGAACTTGACAATTTTAATTCACAAAATACACAGATGACTGAGACTTAACACCTTGATGAAATACATTAATGAAGCATGAAATAAACAATAGAATCAACTGAAACACTTGATTCAGACTTTTCAAAATTAAGAAAGGTATTGAATTTTGTTTTTACACAAACATGAAACATCTAAATGAGTACTTCAAATATTGCATTACATAAACTCAACAAAACAGAGTATGACATAAAGAGAGCTAAAGATATGACGTATCAGAGCATAAACTAGTAAAACAAAATGAGACAAGACAATGCACATAACACCATAGTTTTCATGAGTGGAAAACCCTCCTGGGGTAGAAAAACCACTCGGTAAGATCCCTTATATTAATTCAAAGAGCACCAACTCAGTTCACAAGATTTAGAAACCACAAGGCCTCAAGGAGCACCAACCCCTCTTCTTATCCAATAAATATTTCAACTCGAGCTACAGCCACTGGTGATTTTATGCATGCACTTAAATCTTGCAGTCACAAAACCATCAGGGATTGGAGCGAGAATATTTTACCAGTCTGTACAAATGATTCTTTCTAAAAAATTTTGCAATAATATTCTTCAAGGATGAAATCAACACTATCAGAGAGAAAAATTCAATCTCTGAACAAAATAATTTCAAACAATAAAACCTCATGTACTCTGCAAAAAAACAGAGTATTGATTCTCAAAACCCTCGACTATCTCTGGTAAACTACAGCACTTCTTTTCTTTTTAACAAATGCTGTGTCTTTCACTTTATTCACACTGCTCTCTCTCTGTTTTTCCTCATCTAAACTGTTCTGTATAAAAACTGTTTTATACCCAAACAAAACACCACATGTTCTTCCAGAATAACCCTTGTATAGGGTTACCAATAACTTTACAGGAATTGCAAACTGAACATCAAATAACCGTTTTTAACTGTGCAACGGAAAGGGAAGAAACTGAAGATGCTTGATTTCCCAGTCATGAAAAACAAAAATAAAGCATGAATATTTTCCTTATTTTCATTTTGCATAACTGAAAAAAAACTTGATTCGAAACAAAAATCTAAATCTTTTAATCATGCGATCAAGAAAAATACCTGTTAAACGTAAACTTAACCAAACAAACTAACCAGCCAACCATTAAGCTCCTGGTTAAGACCATTTTTGCTTCATTCTTTTTAACTGAACAAACTGATTCGAGCTCCTTAGCGGTGGCTGCGTCTCTCATGGCGTTAGGGTTTGTGACGGATGCCAAACAAGTTCAAAAGTAAAATGAAACTCAAAACATCTCTCGAAAACCTTTTAACCTGTCGGTCACAGAAATGTATTTTGAAGTATATGCTGTTTTTCCGTAGATAAATTAAACATGATTTAAACCAAAGATGTTGTTTCAATAAATGCCAAGTCAGGTTATTCACTGCATCCGTGTCACCCGTCTGGCTCGAGAGAGAGATGTTTTAAACACATAACACGTCAGCCAAGTCAAAGTGTCCGTGTCACTAAACTGGCCCATGAGAAGGACATTTTAAATGAATAACCACATGCTTATTAAAAACACAGCTTCCCTTTTTATACTTTCTTGTCATCGAGGACAAACATACCAAAGAAAGTACTGCCATCTACAGTCTTTCAATGGGCTTTCCCACTGTTTGAGATTGGAAGTAAGAAATTATAGAAAACGGTACTGTGAGATCGTGATGCACTAAAGACATCTACAGATATAGATGTGTCAACTACTTTAAAGCCATGTCTAGATATAGAAGTCCGGATAGAGTGGTTTGCTTCATTAGTTGTTTCAGCGCTCAAGAGTTTAAAGTCCTATTGCAGATTGAAAAATCTTCAACAATGGAGTTTGAGGAATCTAAAGGCGTTTCCTAGTTTCAATCTTTTATAAAATTTGATAGTGCTCAAACTTGAGAAAGTATGGTATAAGGAAGCCAATAGATCTAACATATTGTGTCTTGTTGGAAGATATACTTTTCCGTAAAAAAAACTTACAAAGCTTTCCCAACTTAGTTAATGAAATTAAGTTTATATAATTGAGGGAGGGTTGAAGATCCTCCTTATATTAGTGGTTGTAATAAATTATAGGTGCTCCATCTAATCTATAATGACAATATTAATGACTTCCTAAAATGATTACAAGAAATCAAACTGAGTTGTTATTCTTGTAAGGAAATTAGTGTTGATAGTTTTGAATTCCATGTGGACCTTGAATCTATTGAGGATCTTCTATCTCGCCTAAAACTCTTCAAAGGGGAATGCTTCTCAAACTTAAGTGATATAAGTGCACCAGAGGCATTTAAAGTTTGCCAGTAGCTAACAGACAAGACCATTCATGGGATAAGCTATGTCTATGGACGAAAGACTTATTATTCTATCATAACTCCATATGACTCACACAAGCAAAGCCATTTTTTGTAGTTTCTTAAAATGCAAATACTAAATACAAATGAAATAAAATAGAAAACATAGACAATATGAGAAATAAATCTCAAATGTAGTTTATTTTATTCAACTTCCTTCAAAGGATTATGTTTTGAATATTATCGTTCAATTGGCACAAAAGGTAGATTTTATTGAATTTGTAGCCTCAATTTGTAACTTATAAAAATAGGGCATGCTCAACCCCAAAAAGAGCACACATTATTTAATTGAGTTTCCACATTGTTAACTAAACTTAAACAAAACATGCAATCTATAAATAGACCAAGCAAAATTGTACATGTGAAGGAACACATAACATGGTTCCAAGAGTAATGTGTAGTGTGGTGGTGTACAAAGATCAAGTTGAGTTGAACAGTGGCGAGAATAAAAAATCAACTGCTATCATTGATGCAGAGCACCCAAGGAACTCAATAAATAGGGGGAGATATTTATCCCAACTCACCTATGCAATAAGGTGATAATCCTCTAAAACCTCATAGGACCCCTCACAAGGTTATTGATACTCACAAGTTACAATACATCAAAACCATAGTTATGCTTCTTAGTCCTCATTCGCTCATTGAAACATGGTGAAGTAGCCATCATCAACATGTATGAACCCAAATCCAAACCCTCCAGCATTCAAACACTATAAGTCTCTATACTAATTACTCACTAAACACCATACCCAATTAGGACTCCAAACTCCATTCCAGCATACAATGTATACTCCAACCACATATACTCTTGGAAATCCCTTCAAGGACTTCAAAAAAATCCTACTTTTGACTCTATACCCACCCAAACAACTGAACATGGTTACTCTTGATTCACAATCAGTACACTACTCATTAGGACAACCTTGACATGTTTTATGACAGTCATGTACTATGGGACAGTCATTATTACACAAAGTGTTCTCAACCCCTCAAATGCAAGTGGTGGATTTTTAACGCATGTGTGACCCCTTAGGACCACATATGACCCCCTAGGACACTATGTGATGGACTAAGGGGTATGTCGTTCACACTAGGATTTTATAAGGGATCATATGTGGTTCTAAGGATTTTTAATTACCATTTTATCACAAGATACATATTTAATATAAAACCAAAAAAATTAATCTTCTTTCCTCTAATAGTACTGAAAAAAACGCATATATAAAGAACAAAGATCTTCAATGAAAAACTACTTCTTACGTACCTATGATAACATCTTTACTGCCTTCCATTTCCCTGTAATTTCTAGTGTTGTTTGAGAGTCTTGATGCCATCTTCGCTAATCCAACTAAATAACTTCGTCCAAAGCCAGTTTCTTCTAAACACAAGTTAGGGTAATTAAGGTAAGCTATGGTCTCAACTAAAATTGCTAGGAAAGTGCCGAGGAAAGAAACTTTCATGTCGTTTAAGTCGGGTATCTAACACATGCATGACCCCTTATAAAATCCTAGTGTGAACGACATACCCCTTAGTCCATCACATAGTGTCCTAAGGGGTCATATGTGGTCCTAAGGGGTCACGCATGTGTGACCCCTTAGGACCACATATGACCCCTTATAACATCCTAGTGTACATATGACATTTCCCTTAGGATCACATAGTGTCCTAAGGGGTCATATGTGGTCCTAATGGGTCACGCATGTGCTCTAACACATGCGTGACCCCTTAGAACGGCATATGACCCCTTATAAAATCCTAGTGTGAATGACATACCCCTTAGTCCATCACATAGTGTCCTAAAGGGTCATATGTGGTCCTAAGGGGTCACGCATGCATTAACACATGTGTGACCCCTTAGGACCACATCTGACCCCTTATAACATCCTAGTATATGTAGGACATTCCCCTTAGGATCACATAGTGTCGTAAGGGGTCATATGTGGTCTTAAGGGGTCACGCATGTGTTCTAACACATGTGTGACCCCTGAGAACCACATATGACCCCTTATAAAATCCTAGTGTGAACGACATGTGTGACCCCTTATAACATCCTAGTGTCTACAATATATGATCCATTAAGATCACATGTGCAATGTCCTACAAGGTTGAATATATGGTCCTAAGGGGTCACGCATGTGTTCTAACACATGCATGACCCCTTAGCACCACATATGACCCCTTATAACATCCTAGTGTACATACGATAATCCCCTTAGGATCACATATTACAGATTTAATAATTTAATAATTATATACCCATTACAAAAATACAATGACCTCTATTTTTTTGAGATATGGAGTTCAATAACAAACAATGTCAAAAAATTTAGAGAAGTTACATTCCATTTTGTAGATCAATGCCCATGTTTTAGTGAACAAAAAAATTAATTTTGATATACACAAAAATATTTATACGTTAAAATAAAATACAGGTCTAATTATTTTTGTTAAATATGACATAAAAATTATATATCATGTTCTTGAGTTTTTGTTGTATTCAAGATTTAAATGACAAATTTATACATATATGTTTTAATTTAGTAAAGTTGTATGTATATATCTTTAATGATCTCTCTCTCTCTCTGAAATTAATTTTAGATCTCTCTCTCTGTGTGAAATTAATTATGTTATCTCTCTCTCTCTCTCTGAAATTAATGTTATCTCTCTTTCTCTCTCGATCATAAAAATGATCTCCCTCTCTCTCTCATTAATGTTTTAATAATTTAAAATGTACATGTGTATATATATATATCTATTAATTATGCAAGAACTTCAGATGTGTACATTTTAATTTTTAATTAGCTCAAGATTAACGACCTCTCTCTCTCTCTCTATAATTTAACTGATTTTAATTTTTAATGTTTTAAATTGAATGCACTTCATGTGTGTGTGCTTACGTATTTATTTTAACATTATGACCTACCTAGATAGATGGCATCCCAGGATCCACCTGCACAGGCTCCTGATTAGGATCCACCTGCACAAGCTCCTTATCAGGAGCCACACATTGATGATATAGATCCTCCACACTAGGATCTCCCATTGCCCAACATTGCTACCATTTTCCAATACAGTGATTGTGAGCTGGATAGGTTGAGGGTCATATTAGATGACCCCCATACTAATGGCATGTATAAGAGTACATGCACATCCATTTTTGATAGTTTGTCGACATTGAGGGACCGCTTAGTTTCTCACACCTCATTCTCAGCTGAGGTTATAGAGGATATTTATAGACAATTGAGGAGTGAGGTGAGGGGTTCTAATTCTTTTGCTGATTTGGTGAGGGTAGTCTTGAAGGAGACCATCAAGGAGAGATGTTTTCCATAGTATCAGGAGAAGAGTAAGGTGAGAGGATATTAAGTCACGAGATGTATCGACCCACAGGTTGCATCATTGATTTACCCACACTTCTTAGATACCCTTGGTCGTTATCCTAATAATGACCAGATACCATTATACTTTGCACAATAGTTATTTGCTGAGGTTCATTGTCAGATGAAACCAAACTACCTTGATATTCTAGCATATTAAGGATAGGGGAGGGGCAGGATTGCTTATAGACATGCATATCATAGGCGTGATAGAGCTCCACCTAGACATAGGGACCTTGTTGGCTAGAGATTTCAGGTAGTAGTCCCAGCCCTTTCCCCCATGGCGGATCAGGTTATGATTGCTTCTCAAAGAGAAGCAATTGATAGGATTGGATAGATTGCATCAGCACCAACCACCACATCATTTGACAAGCTAGACAAATATATGATGAGTCGGCCACGTTTGAGATCATCCATAGATCATGCATCTTCTAGTCACAATGTTGCTTCAGATTTAGATGATCAGTATATTACTGTTGGCATCCCCTACCCAGATGAGGTAGCTACTATAGTAGGAGGTAGTAGACATGTATAGATGTCATAGTATTTAGCCAAGGACCTGCTACATTCTTACCGTTTCATTTCATCTCGACTTGGGATACCATTGGTTGTTGTTAGAGAGGAGATTCTTAGAGACGGGCAAGCTACCGCTGCATCGATGCATACCCCAAGGTAGTCACAACATTCTCATCACTCTATGCATTCTCAGGGCACTGACCCACCTACAGATCACTCTGTTGCTACAGATGAGGAGATACGAGTTGATCAGGTCCATATCACAGATGAGGGCTTGGATTCATTTGAGCAGCAGCTGTGAGGTTTGAGCCATACTAGGTTTATGGGTATGCTACTATAGTCAGACACTTCATCCACGATGCCCAGTCATCTAGTTAGTCCCTTACACTCCTCAGTCATACGCATAGCCAAAGAGAGAGTTATGCAGGCATGAGTGATGTGGTTGATATGATCATAGGACATGATCAGACTATATAGCCTACTCTTGATACACAGGTATGTACATACATGCGTTTAAATTTTTACAATATGTGTATGTTCTAATGTAAGATAAATCTATATATAGATCATTTAATAAATAATAGAAGAACTAATTTGTATCATTTAAATTGATTCTAGAGTAATCCTTAAATACATACATATATATATACACATAGACACACACACACACACACACACACACACACACACACACACACACACACACACACATAACAGTTAGCTCATGTCACTCCTAGCTTGATCTCTGAGCGTGTGCATAGGACAGATTCTTTCGATGTTGTTAGTGGACAGGTTAGTTATGGTTTTTTGTATATATGTACATGTATGTATGTGCAATACAATTTATATTTTAATTTTAATTTAACTCTAGTCAGATTTGATGTACATGTGTCTAGAGATCTATATTTAATATTTAAATAAATTCTACTTTTGCAGGCGTCTATTGGACATCCAGACTCTCACTGGGACTCTCCCTCAGATGGTCGCTATGTTCGTGGCCAACATGATGCATGTTGATTTGCTAGACTTTATAGCTCATTTGTTTATCTTTTTATATATACATGTACATTTTAGACTTTCATATTATATATTCATGCATGTATGAAGTTTAGAATAGATTATACTTTATACAGTTTGTGTTTGATCATATTATATATTTCATGCATGTATGTTAGATTATGTACTTTATATAGTTTGTGTTTGATCCTGGAATATATATATCATGTGCATGTATGGTAAGATTATACTTTATACATGTATAGTTTGTACATTTGATCTTGAATTTACATGTACATGTAGATAGATTAAAAAAATATTGATATGTTTATAATTTAAATTTTACTACATGTAACATGTATACAATAGATTTGCATTAATTCAAAAGAATTTGTGAACAATATATATCCACTCCACTATGCAAGCCATGAACAATATAAAAATCACACAAATGTTCATATCAAATGAACAAACTAAAGTTAATGAACATATTCAATAATTTAAATTCTAGGTGTACTAAATAGTTCACACCATGTACTTCTAGGTACATACAAGTTAAATAGTTCACAACGCATCACTTAGTGGTCTAGACCGCTCTTCAATTATTACACACATGTCCTAATTTAATATCAAATTTACACATACATCCTAATTTAAATATGCATTTTTAATTAAATTTACACATTTGCATTTTTAATTAAATAAATACATGTCCTAATTTACTTTACATATATGCTTTAAAATTATTTTAACTTACAAATTACATATGCATACATGCATTTAGAATTAGATAGACTATACATCCTAATCAACTGCATACATCGGGCCTTCACACATTTTCAACTCATCCATGTATGTCCCAATTTACTTTACATAGGCACGCACGTAAGTATTATTTAATATACATACAAATTAACTTCATAAATCCTAATTTAATATAATTGAAAATTTCATATTTAACTAAACAATATATGGTCCACACAAGCCATATATATATATAGATCAAATATTAAATTCAAATATTTATCCAAGTTTCAAAACAAGTTAAGTTCTAATTTATCAAGTATTAATTCAATTCATGGGTTGAACCACATGTACTTTGGTTTACCAAATAATTCATACCACATCAAGTGGTTCAAAACGCTCTTCAATAACACTTAATATTTTCTCATGATCTTCACTATCTAGTCTCCACTTTTGAGTCCACCCGCAATGTGGAACTGTTTGAAGAATAAGGCCAACAACAATGAGCAAGTGCCTATACTAATATACCTTGTTGTCAATTTGGTAGTCAGTGAAATGAATCTCATGTTGAATAATTTTAACTTGTTTGAAATATGTCCCTTGCACTACAATTGATCCTGCATGTACATGTATATAAGAAATGAGAAATTAAATTTGCACGTAGGCGATCTGTGTATATATAAAAATGAAAAGATGTGCAGATGTGTGCATGTTTATAATAAATTTATTTAAAATAATTTAAACGTAGATTGAATCAGTTCAAACCTGTGGGAAAGGACATTCCATCACTCATTTCAGATTTTGTTAACTTCTTTCTCTCTTTTGTACAATACAATAAATAATAACTAACACCTTCTATATTCCCATCCTCTGCTATGACTACAAAAATATCTCCTGCAATTTGAAACAAGTTAAATAAATTTAAAACATCATGTACTCGATTTAAAACTTATATAGAATTGATTTACATGTATGCAACATTTTTTAAGGAAATATATATATATATATATATATATATATAATTTAAATATATATCTGTATTATATACCTTTTTTAATTGATCCTAAAATATGATCGTAATCACCAAAAATCAAAGGAATGTCTTCAAAGATTTCATCCTCATTTGAATCCTTGTATGTGTCAGAAACATCTAGTGGCACCAATTTCCATTCACTAACATATCCAAGCTCTTGGTTCTTGCAATCAACATAGTTTTCCAAAATGCAATCAGAGCAAAAACATGAATAATCCCTAGTGTATAATGTCCATGGGAGATTATCTATACTCATGACACAATGCAAAGATCTTGTCCTCTCCATGCTCTTGCATCCATGCATTGATCTTCTATCCACATCTGCAAAATGTACATGTGTATACGAACATACATGTAGATCAAGTTGTCAAATTAAAACATTTGAACTAGGAACATTTAAAAAAAAAATTAAAAAAATTTAAATACACTTAAAGAGAACACGTACTGGTTATCTCCCTAAACACTCTATATGGAATGGGTCTGTATGTTCTCGATGATGATTCACCAGGATAATTAGGTTGCTCAAAGTGTTTCTTACACCATTAACAACATCATGTGCATCATCTATACAAGCACGTTTGATACAAGCCCCTGCACCATCATGTTCACCCTTTCCATGACCACTCTAAAAGAACTCTAAACATGTGGTATTTTGTCATTTTGATGATATCTAAATAGTGCATAAAATAGCCTTGAAGATTTGAATTGTGTCGCACATCCATCAGATCAAACAAAATATTTAACTATTGTTATGCCTCTCTCTTTCAAATATTCAGAAAACTTAAAGCAATGTTGTACAAAAAGTGTGTCATGCTCTTGATCATCACTAATATAGAAGTGGTACTTTTTTTTAATGACATGATTTTCAAATGTACTATCAACACCATCCAAATCCATATGTGCATGTCGATAAGACACATGCACCAAAATAGTGTTTTGCTTTGAAAAGTAATACTCTAATTTAATCTCTTTTTGATGTGCAAAAGAGTAATTTTTTGCGAAGTCCACTACCGATAGAATAGTTCCAAGTGGGAAAGTGTCTCTTAATCTTTTAAATTGTTCTTCTTGCCACTTGGCAAAAAAACCATGGCATATGTATGGTTTTATCAACTTACGAAAATTTTTCCATAAATGTTCCAATAGGTATTTCCTCTTCTACATAATCTAACCTTGTAGATTCCTTTCCAAATTTTGTTTTAATTTTTTTGTACTTGTAACTCTTGCAATTTACAATCTTGCTCATGTTAGTATCTTCATCTCTCAAAGGCAATTTAACCAAGTCCCCGCATGTTCCACAAATTCCTTTTATGCAATTTATTTGACCGGTTGCATTATCATCTGATTTATCACATAAGATGGATGCTATGAATTGACTTGTTCATTTAGGAGGATCTTTTTCATAACCATCACTATCTTCTCTAATCTTTCAAAACACCTGATAGTACAAATCAAATTCAACTTGATAATGACAATAACAAGTTTCAAAAACTTTGTTTACCTTCACATAATATGGCCTTAACCATTCAAACATGGTTTGTTCAATCTTTATATGAGGGTTTGGTTTAGTAAACAACACATACAATTCATGTTTTGTTGTGTCTATCCAATGTTTTACATGGAGATCATAACAATTAGGGCTTATCCTTTGCTTGATAACATCTCTAATGTTTTATGAAGGATGATTATTATCATTCCAAAAACTTGTCACGAAGTTCCAAACAACATCTTCAATTCTATCAGAATGAGAAGCTCTACACATAATTTCCCAATTCACTTCTGAGGTAGTATCATCCAAACTCTTTCTCCTTTTAACATTTTTTGATATTGTCCTTCTACTAAAACCAAACTTAGATGACAGTGAAGAGATTTGTCTTTTTTGAGGCAATCTTTCATTTACTAAAGATGTCAACATCACTCTTCTTGAAATGGTCTTATCTATTGTTCGATATTTTTTACCAATGATCACCAAACCTTTCTTAACATTATCAACAATAGATTTTTGTAGCTGAGAATTTTTCCTCTTTTGACTTGTTGTATCTATACCCAACATTTTCAGTGGATCTATTAAGTCTTTACAAGTAAGTATAATTGATAAAAATTGAGCTTTCTCTAGTGTAGTATCAAGATTGTAGAAATGAGACATTATTTCTTTATCACTTTTATTCATTCCCCTCCTTTTAGTATGTCTAGGTTCTTCACTGAGACGTTCCAACTCATCCACATCCATTTCAAGTAAATGATCTAAATTTTTATAAGAAATATTTCTCTTCACCTATTTAGCTAGATCCACAATATGCTCATCCATACCAGTGGTAGGAGGTAAGGAGCCTGACCCCTCTCCTTCAACCTCCATTGGTTCAACTTGGGCAAGCTCCTCCCTATGTTCATCATCTATGTTGTGTTCTTCAACAGGTTCGTTTGCCTCGACTCCCATTTTAGAACTCCCTTCTTCTCAAGCCCATTCTACACGTAATTTAAGATGACAGAGAATATTTTTAATGCAATGAAATTCCAAGTTTAATTTGAAACCAATTTTTCAAGACATTTAGTAAGACTTTTAAAAATTATCTCATAATAGGTGAACTATAATGCCATATTTAAGACCTATTATTGCATAATAGACAGGTCCTAATAGCACATGTAATAGGTCCTAATATGATCTACATAATATAGGTCTTAAGGGGACTCTTGAGTATAATGTGAAATGTTTTTTGCATACGTCAAGTCATATAAATAGAACCTATTATGACATAATAGGTTCTAAATTAATGTCACATTTAAGACCTATAATCACATAATAAGTCCTAATATCACATAATAGGCCTTATTATTACTTAATATGACCATGTATGAAAAAAAAATTCACATTAATATACTTGATTCCCCTTAAGAAAGATATATTATGTGATATTAAAGGACCTATCACATGAAATTAAGTACCTATCTTAAATATGATATAAGTTAGAACCTAAATTATGACATAATAGGTCTTATTAATTTTATGACTTAATACAAGACCACATAGGCAAAAACATTTCACACTATACTTGACTTCCCTTAAGACCTATATTATGCAAATATTAGGACCTATTATGTATGTGATATTAGGACCTAAATTATGCGATAATAGGTCATTAATTTATCACATGTACATAATAGGCCCTAATATATCATAAATATAGACCTCTTAAGGCCCAGACTCAAGTATATAATGTGAAATGTTTTTTGCATATGTGATCATGTTATTAAGTCACAATAAGATAGGATATTATGTCATAATAGGTTCTATTATGTCATATTTAAGATAGGTATTATCACAGATAATAGGTCTTAATATCACATAATAGGTCCTAGTATCACATAATATAGGTTTTAAGGGGACTCAAGTATAATGTGAAATATTTTTACATACACTTGAAAACAAAGAAGACGCAATGTTTTTTTGTTTGAAAGTGTTTGATTGTTTTGATCATGCAAGCACAAATCCTAGGGCTGGATGAGATAGTAGTTGTTGAATGTCACTTGGGGGGTTACCCTGATCTACGTAATTCAGAGCAGATACTTAGGTGCTTGACCCCACTGGCTCCCCTCCATGACACTCACTTCTCCGGGGCAGCCAAGCACAAGTCCCCACAAAAACTCCCCATGGTGAACTTTGTATCTCTACTAAGAACCATAAGAATGTGAGTTTCTTCACAGGTCCGACCTCCTATGCCAACAACTAGAAGGTTTTTGGCTTCTAACACAAAAGGTGTCTAGTAAGGGCATCCGTTTAGGTGGCTATAATCAGCAGAGTGTTACGTTCCGCTAAATGGAAGGCCTCCTAGCCTATAGAGGTTGCCCTCTATAGGGTTTATGGGGAGTCATAACGTTGTTATAGCAGCATGTAACACCCGTTGCTTGCAAATTTTATCACAAAAACATTTATTTATAGTGGCTTGGAAGAGCTTGGCTTTAGCTTGTTACAACTTTGGGTCGATCCCTCTCACTAATCCTTAAGGGATACTCGGGACACAGACCCCTTTCTAAGGATAAAATAAAAAGAGCCTATTGCTAAAGACACAAAAGACAAGTTTATTAATTTTAGAGTACCAATTGAAGTGTTTGCTAAACTATAAAGACACATGGTTTCAAAATCTAAATTAAATTATATATTTATGGACTCTCTAAATTAAATTATAAATTATAAATAATAAATGGGAAAGAGAGGGGTCCTAAAGATCAAAATTTTAAATTAAAACCATGATCAATTATAAATGGACTTAATTAAATAGGAGAAAAAGTCAATTACACAACAAGCAAGTTAATGGAATTTGAAATTTGCCAATACACATATTATTTCAAATTAAAGCATAATTAATTTGAATTAAAATGAGATTATTTTTAATCCTACTATTTCCAATTAATTTAATAAAAATAACATCATTTAGAATTAATTAAGATAGAATTATTATATAAATTAAAGTAATTTAATTAATATTATTTAAATTAATTTTCATTAAAAATATTTAACTAATACTAACAAATAAACATAATTTTTGGTACGTAATACATATAAAATTAAATAGAAATAAAAATAAAAATACTTACTTGCATCATGATGTCTTTGCCTTCTTTGTTCTCAATATCTTTGTTCCATTTCAGGAGAATAATTCCTTGAAGTCTTATTTTTCCTTCTCTTCTTGTTCCCCATGGTTTTAAAATAACCTTCAAATATCTTCAAATTATTGCCCTCAAAATAATTTTCAAATGTCTTCTTTCATCCAAAAATGTCAATTGTTTTAATCATGTATGTTAAAAAATGAAAAAAATTATGTATATCTATACAACTCTACTAAAATGTAAAAAAAAAAAAATTGAGTCGGTCAGGGTTCGAACAAACGCCGACAGTTAGAAAAGGTTGGGTTCATTCGAACGCGGCTGTTACATAAATGTACGCATCATAATTTTGCCTGGGGGTTCCCTTAGGGTTCGAGTGGACCCCCCTTCGCTCAGACCAGTGTTCATTCGAACCCTCTTGTTAGAGGTCTCTCCCAAAAAATTTCAGAGTTTTGAGGAATTTTTGCCTTCGGACCTCTGGTTCAAGGCACAAATTAAATAATCTTGATAACCCAAAAATATAAGATGGTAGTACTCGGAGCAATATTTCCAACGATTATAATTTTATTACATTGTGAATTTATTATGTTCTTTTTTTTCAATTTTATGGAATATTGGTTTTTCACCGAACATGAAATTCTCTATTCAACGCATTGGGAAAATAGGAAACTACTTCAAAAAAATTCCAAAAAATATCTATGCCTCGAGTATTGTGTCTTCTTTCTAACAAAAAAATAATAATTTAATTTCAATATATATAGAACAAGTTATGTGTTCAAACTTAAACCTATGTCTAAATTATGACTAGTCAGACTTAAAAACTTAATAAAATGAATAATATTAAACATATCACTATAAAACCAACTACAAGCCCTGGATATTGATGTTACAAACCAAAATTTGAAAGAATTGATTTTTATCATTTATAGAAAAAAAGTTATGGGTTTGGGGAGGCACATCACTCTTAAAAAATGTAGTTTGTTGTAAAAAATTACTTTTTGAGGGAGATGGAAATTTTTTTTAAAAATCCTTCCAAAAAATTTAGAAAAAAAAAAATATAGAATCCACAGACAAAATGCTACAAATCACTAATTTACATCATCTTCAATTTTTTAATAGTTTAAAAGTTATAGTTCTCGGAAGTTGAAGCTTATTTTAAAAATGTTCATCTCAGTGTCAAAAGTGGCAAAAAAGTGGGAACCATTATTGTGAGTTCACCCATTATATGAACAAGGGTATCTATGAATGTTATATAGAAAATTACAAGTGAAAAGAATAATTTTTTTTTTTATATAAAATATTATGACTATCCAATTTAAGTGTGTGATTTATAAAATAATGTGTTCATCTAAACAAGTATTATCGTTATGTAGAAAGATATTATTCTTATATGTATAGCTATTGCAGTGACAATGTCTATGCATTAGAGGACTTCATATTATATGTTTGTCCTATCTCAAATATAAATGGTGAGTACAATAAATACTTTGTGTTTTATCATGAAATGTGCAAGGTTCTCAAACAATTTTATGATCATTTAAAGTCGGATATAAGTTATTTACTAAGAAATAATGTGTTGATATTATAATAATAAGTAGAATTTTTGTGTTCGACTATGGGTCATTTGTGTTGGATATTTGTATAAAGGTTAGAGGCAACAATATTTATGGTTACCAAAAGACATTGAAATTATTTAGGTTGCATTTAAGTTATATTTTAAATAAGAATATGATATCATTCTAACAATGAATGATATATTTTGTTCAACTACAAGGGATTTCATTATTAAACTTTTGTTGAATCTTTGATAATTCATTTTAAGATCATTTCTCACTAAACATAATAATATGGTGATCTATATGATGACTAACACATTTAAACCTTAATTATAGATAGATAATAGACCATTTCACATTTCTAAAAAAACCGAAGTGCTACGTAATTGAAAAGATTTGGTAGCACTTGAAGGTATTGAAAATTGCAATATTTGACCTAACTCCAACTAAGAAAGGTAAATAAAATGTTTAAACTGCCTGATGTAAGAAGCCTTAAAGAATTACATCTTGAGATCAATTTTCTAGGCAACCAGGTGGTCAATAAGTTGGGAGATCTTACTGGTTGTATTTTTTTGAGAGAGATTAATGTTTTATTGTTGATTCCTCTTGGAGTTCCCAAGGTTGAATAGTTTTCCATATTTCGAGAAAGTGAAATTTAGTGTGACATAAAGTCAAGGGGCCTCTTGACTATACAAAATGAAAGGAGCTTCAAAGTATTGCCAACCATAGTCTTTTATTGGGATTTAACACCATTTGACATTGGACATAAGAAACTATAGAAACTTGTATTGTGGGACCATGATACACTAAAGACATCTATAGATATAGATGTGTCAACTTATTTAAACAGATATCTAGATGTAAAAGTCTAGATAGAGTCGTTTGTTTCATCAAAAGTTGTTTTAGCATTCAAAAGTTTAGAGTCTTTCTATATACTAAAAAATGTTCAACATTGGAGTTTGAGGAATCTAAAGGAGCTTCCAATTTCAAACTTTAATCAAATTTGATAGTGCTCAATCTTGAGCAAGTATGGTATAAGGGAGCCAACATATCTAACATGTTATGTCTTGTTGGAGGATGTTTACTGTTTCACACTAAAAAACTTACAAAGGTTCCCCAACTTCTCATTGCTAAGGAAGTTAATGAAATTATGTTTATATAATTAAGGGAGGGTTGATGATCCTCCTAATATTAGTGGCTATCATGAATTACAAGTACTCCATCTAATCAATGATGACAATATTAAAGGACTTCCCAAAATGATTACAGGAAGTCAAACTGAGTTGGTATTCTTATAAAGAAATTAATGTTGATGGTTTTGAATTCCATGTGGACCTTCAACCTAACAAGGATCTTCAATCTCATTTGAAACTATATAAAGGGGAAATATTCTCGAATTTAAGTGGTGCAAGTGTTGGGATCCAAGAACACTGAGAAGGGGGGGGGGGGGGGTGAACCAGTGTTCTGACGGTATGATAGGATTTTATACTTTTATACCATACACATATAAACCAGTAAACAAATAAACATAACTTGAAGCAAATAAATGATCCACATAAATGAACACCATAACACACAAAATTTATACATGGAGACCTCAAAGAGGAAAAACCATGGTGGGATTTGTGACCCACAATATCAATTCGCTAGCCATATGAAAAGATATTACATATAATGGGGGCATGCACATGCAGGAAGGCATACTGCCTACAGCATACTGCTTGTCACTAAATAGTCTCACTGACTACAAGATTTTTCCTTAAGTAAAATACTGAAAATGAACTCAAGAATGCATCTACTATGCCAAATAGAGTTCTAGTTCTAACTCTGCTCTGTATTGGTTCATAAACCCTGAACACTACTACCAGTATCTCTTCTCCTCCAACAATTCTTTCCAATCTATCTACAGATCATTGCATGATATAATATTCACATACAAAATGATCTTCATACATATACTTCACATTATACAGTTTTTCTATATACTCCTATATCAATATCATTTCTGTCATATATATCAAATTGACCTAGCAAACTGACCAATATACCCATTACAAACAATATGCCTTATTTCGGCTTATAATACATTACAAAAAGATATTCAATGCCAGGCTTGACAATAATTATAAAATGATTTACTAAATAAATCCTTCTTGATGTCGACTTCCTTGAAGTATTGATGCCGGTGTCGATGTCGGTGTAGCCCCAAATGCTCCAAAGCCGATGTTTGTCGGTATATGCCTCCTAATGCTGGTAAATGATTCCATCTAATCTTGTTTCCATAAATGACAACAAAATGAATCCAATGAGTGTCAATTTCCAACAATCTCCCCCTTTGGCATTGATGGCAACACTCATGTGAAAAATGGATTCCCTGTCGGTTCAACTGAAATATGCTCCCCCTGAGAAATACACTTCTTCTGATATCCTTCTCATGTGTTCTTTTCTGGTATTTTTTGATATTTTTCACATATATACATACTCCCCCTTTGACATTAATGCCAAAGACTGGTGAAAGTATTGAAAGAATTTCAGAACAAAAGAATAAATGCATACTGTTAATTTCACTGAAGCTTGACCATTCTCAAGATTTATGGGTATGCCTTATCCAATAATTGAAGATATGTATCCCAGCTGGTTTTGAAGGTTTTAGAAATGGATACTAGTCCACTTAGTAAGTGTGCTATTGTTTAATTCTCTTTGACTTATGTTGGTGTGGGTTTAGCTATCATGTCCATGCACTCTCTCTTATGAATTCCCAATGAATCTAATCTGAGATTTACAAGTCCTCTAAGACTTCTTGTCGTACGAATGATCTTATCTTTCTCTTTCTCCAAAGCAAAAATTTGGTTCTCCAAGGACAAATTTTTTCCATCAATAGATGTGGTTAGTGCAGTTAATCCATCAAAAGAATTAGAAATGTTAGCTATCTTGTCATATAACTCCTTCAATTTGCCATCTACACTAGTTGTAAGAATTTTTATATTGCAACACACTCTGTAGATATTTGTACATTGTTTTAAACAAACCTCAATAAGAATAAGTTTGTCCTCAATTTTCTTCTTTTCTATATCTATGATGTGATCCAAAGCTATTCTTTTAGCTACTATGAAATTTTCCAAAGTCTTTCGGTCTGCAATCTGATTCAGAGATTGAAAATTGTTAGAGATGTGATCTGTTAGAGTCTTGAGCTTGCCTGAAGGGCTCGCTCCATCTTCAATCTGACAATTAGGTATCATTCTGTGCAATACTGTGACTGATTGATCAATTATTCCCTTGTCTGTAGTACCTTCCTTCAGTAATTTCTAAGTAGCCATCATCATCAATTTAGTTGGACTCATCTCAGAGACTAATTTCTTCTCAACCTGAGAAGTGTCAATTGCCAAAACCTTTGCCGAGGAATTAGCTTTAATTGTCAGTATAGGCTCAGTTGATTTTACCTTATCCACTTCAACCTCTTTTACACTGGTGGCTTTGCCACTTGGTGCAGTGTCAGTTATTGTCGATGGAGTATTACCCATAATATTTACAAAGTCATGTACATTGCCTTTCTCAAAAATGGTTTGTGTCGGTACAGACTGTACACTCTCCTTTACTGTCGGTTGTGTTTGTATATCTATTGTTATTGTCGGTTGTGTCAAAACTGGAGTTGAACTGCCCAAAATACCTTACCCTTTTGAATTGTTAGGAATGGCGTAAGTTGTTGCTTTTGCAAATTCTTCTTGAGATGTGAGAAAATATTGATTTTTCTGAAAGAATTTGGTCCAACCCTTGCTAGTCTCATTTATTGCCTCATTTACTCTGCCCATCATAAGGCTTATCTGCCGGGGTTTACTACTGAAAACTGTTCTATTTGCAACATATATGCATCTTTTCATTTCCTCATTGTTTACAACACCACACATTCCCAAAAGTGCTACTTCCATAATCCCCCTATCCCTCTTGACAGCGTCAAGTTTTCTAGCCTCAAGTTTATTATAAAAGGATAGAGGTATCTCCTTCAAAATTTTAACTAAGGCTTTCTTATAAATGTCTATATACAACAAAATAGCCTCTTCTATTTCAATTTTCTCATTTTCTTCTAAGTCTTCATAATACTTAGATACATTTTTTAAAATTCCATCTTTTGTAATTTCATCAATAAGCTCAGCACAGGTCATTGTGGTCTTACCGGTTCTAGTACCATCACCCTTCTTCTTTTCGCTTGTGGTTGTCGGTGTACGTGTGATTAGTTTCCTCTTTTGCATAGGCTTCCTTGCCAGTGGTGGAGGTGCAGTAGGTTTGATTACCTTTCTGACAAGTCTCCTCCTAGGCTCTAGCTTTTTCTGCTCTATCGGTGGCTTATCTGCATTCTTCCTTTGTACTCTTCTGAAAGATAGAGGTTCATTATCCTCAGGGTCAGAATCAGAAGTGATAGGGGAAATGAAAGTTTCTAGCTTCTTCACTTTCAAAGTACTGACCACTGCTCGTTCTACTGCCAGTTTGGATCCAGATCCCAGTGGATTGTCTATCTTATGAATTACATCCTGTACATATGCAGACATATTTTCTATTTTCTTTTGTCTTCTCTTCCTATTAAAACCGGTTTTCACTTCAAGGGTCTTCTCTCCTATTGTACCAAAATTATTTGTTTTATCATCCAATGGGGCATCTAGCAACATTTTTATATAGAGTTCAAAAACACTATCACCCACCTCATATCCAAGTTCTGTAACCCAAATTGTCCTAGGTTCAACTGCCTCCATAAGAGTTTCATCATTTTTCACCATAAAGAAGATATCAGTGGAGTACTTTTCAACATTTTTCTTTGATATTCTCTCCCTCTACCTCATGTTTTCTTGGAATGTTTTGAAATACCCCTGAAGTTTCTCATCTTTGTCAGTACCAAGATCGGTGATTGCTTCCTTGATCTACATACCTATCGGTATGTCATGAGCCTAACGCTTCTTGCCAAGACTAGGTAGCTCATTCAGGAAGTAAATTATTAAACATAAAATGAGATTACCATATCTAAAAGTGCCTTTCTTAACTCCCTTGATCTTTCCAAGGTTTAACATCAATTCACTCCTCATCCATTCACATAAATCATACTTTACATAATTTCTCAGCATCTGATATCTAGCATGAATGTATGAACTAAAAACAAAATTCAATCGGTTGGATTGAGTTACCTTATAACCTATTATCTAGCTTACAAATTTTACATCAGTGTTGGCGATTGTGCTGATCCTCATTGCTCTGCTATCAAGAGTTGCACTGGTGAGTTTTTCAACCTCTGTCTTGGAAATTTTCTTGCCAAGTTCTTGTCCAACTTTGGGTAAGCCGGTGACTGCTTGAATAGCCTCCTTGGTGATCATGTAAGGTTGATCAAGCCAGATAGACTCATTGTGAACCCTGCTCAGAATGTATCTAATAACCTCATCCTTGAATTCCGGTATGTATAGAATACCGGTTAACGGGTTAGTGTAGGATCATGGGGGGCCAAAAAGTGGCGATGTGAAAAAAATAGCCTTCTCCACTTGCCTAAAAATGCAAAAAACCATGTTGACTTTTTGCTTGGCCTGGGTGTTAGTACACCTTGGCATGGTAAACACCTAAGAAAATCGGATATCAGATAAAATCTAATATCGGATATCGAATTTTTATAGGTAATATATTATATAATATATTATATTATAATAATATACTATTATAATATATTTTTATATTATTATATTATATATATTATTTATTATATATACTATTATATTATATTATATTATAATATTACGTATTATATTATATATTATTATATTATATATTGTATATTATATATTGTATATAATATAATATAATATAATATATTATATAATATAATAATATAATATATAATATATAATATTATAATATGTTATATAATATAATAATATAATAATATATTATATATTATATAATATGTAACATATAATATATTATTATATTACATTATATATTATATAATTTATTTTTTAATTTAAAATTACCTATAAAAATCGGATATCCAATTTTATCCGATATCTGATTTTCTTAGGTGTTTACCATGCCAAGGTGTACTAACACCCAATCCAAGCAAAAAGTCAACACAGATTTTTCGCGTTTTTAGGCGAGTGGAGAGGGCTATTTTTTTCACATCGCCACTTTTTGGCCCCCCATGATTCTGCACTAACCCATACTAGATACACTCTCTCTAGTCTATGACCTTTTATAAGGCATTTGTGATGTCACTTGTTTTCAAACTCTTTTACTGACCTCGTGTACATGATTCATCAATTGACCTCTTGGATGAGACTATTTGATTGTATGAAATCTGGAATGATGGTTCCTCGGAGTTTAGAGACAACAATCCTCATCCTTAAAGACTAGCCGCAAACTGGCAATCTTGTTATCTTTGAGTGATCATTTTTTTTTTCTTCACATCTACATGGGTGGCTTCAAGTTCTCAGATTCTCATCTACAATATTTAGCTGACAACTTTTCCAAGTAGCTTCAACATTATGATTAGGATTTCCTTTGTTTCAAAGACTATTGTGATCTTCAATTTTTTTATAAATTTTCTTGGTAATTTGTCTTCAAACTAACTACATAGGCAATGCTTTACATTTGTTGTGATCATTTAAAAAATTGGTAATTACAACCTCCTTTGAGAAAACTATGGTAGCTCTTACTCTACGATGATCAATTTTTTTATTCTCTCTAACATAAGGACTACAACCCTTTCTTTCTTTTAGTAGTGACAACTTGAACTTGAACTTGAAACATAGTGATTTGCTAATTTCATTATAATCCTCTTTAATAACTCTAGAAAATACAACAACCATTCTCAATTGCAAACTCTTTTCATGATCTTCTCCTCACTCAAGATCTCTCACTCATTTTTATACCAATTGCAGTTTCTTAAAATGAAAAGATTAAATACAAGTGAAATAAAATAACAAACATAGACAATGTCAACAATAAATCTCAAATAGAATTTCCTTTATTTAACTTCCTTCAATGGATTGCATTTTTCAAATTGTCACTAAACCGGTACAAAAGGCATTTTTTATAAATGTTGCAGCCTTAGTTTGTAGCTTATAAAAATAGGGCATGCATAATCCAAAATAGAGCATGGATAATGCATTTGAGTTTCTAAATTGTTAACTAAACTTCAAAAAAAATATGCAATCTATAAATAGGCTAACCAAAACATTGCATGTGAAGGAACACATAACATGGTCCTAAGAGAAATGTGTAGCATGTCAGTGCATGGAGGTCAAGTTAAGTTGAATAGTCGTGGGACTCGAGCATTACTTGTAAATAGTTTTTTGAGAAAAGTAATGGCAGTCAAAAGGTTAATGTTTTAAATTTAGCTAATTTTTTATTCATTGTTGGGTTTTTAGAGGGTTGATGGATGCTCATCTTGTCAACTTGCGAGGATTGCATCTAATGCTATCCTTGTTATATTGCTTGTGTTCATTTCTTATCGTACATGGACGATACAATTAGATTTTCACTATTTAGATGGTATCCTAGTTTTGATATATTATGTCTTCTAGATCTTACCATTTTAATACTATTTTCCAAAATAGATAATTTTTGTCTTTTATACAAATTTATATAAAAATAAATAAAAGATCAATTTTTTTTATCAACTTGCTATGTGGGCCATGCCCTATACCATATTGCTTGGGATATTAGGGTATGAAGAGTACCCTCCCTTCTAAGTGTTTAAAGTACCTTTTAAAAGAGCTAGTTTGAAAGAAAATTAAAAATAAAAAAATAAAATAAAATAAAATTACACATTGCTAATTATTTAGTTAATATGCATTTATATATTCTTGTAAATTCATTTTGCTTCATAATAGTATCATTCAAATATAATGTTATTTATGTAATTTAATTAAAGACGTATAGATTTAGTTGGTTAATACTTATTTTATGACTTCATTAATTTATGACACAAACCATTATATTAATTAAAATATTATAATAACATTGAGCCTTCAAATAATTTATAAACATAAAGTCAATCAGATTATTAGTAGATTCAACACAATCTAATTCTTTTACTATATGACATGAATCACACTAAAAATTTTAAATTGAATGAGTGCAATAGAGAGAACTAAACCATGATCACATAATAGATTAATTGATTCATATATACATTGCAATAGATTGACTATTTAAAGCCATAATTTCTCTTATGAAAACTACCTATGAGAATGTAACTTCCCAACAAAGAAATTATGTAACTAATAAAGTATTTACTAACCTAACCTAAAACTAACCATGAATAATGTAATAGGCCGAGACTTCTTATTTTTACTATTTTATTATTGAATACAAGTTATTTGCCTTAAGTTCTTAGAATAATTTAATGGTCTATTAGGGTCATTGCCTTCTAATGCTCTAACAATCCATTTGGTAGAAAGACAAATTCCTTGTAAGAAGGCGTCGATTATGCCCAAGTAGCCCTTCTAGTTAGGGACGATACAATGAGACCATGAAGTGGAAGGCATTCCTCTTTTTTTTCCCATTTAGATCAAATAAAGTTATGAATAAGTTGAGTGAGTTGATTATAGAAGCATTTGGAGGGCAGCCAACAAGATGAGGTGAATACAAGAATTTTATTGGCCACATGGATATGACCAGGCATGGAGAGAAATTGATTTGTCCAAGACAATAATTTGGATTTAAATTTATTATGAAACCACCTCCACATCTCCTGCAAAGAAACTCCTATTCAAATAGAATTCCAAGATATCTGGAAATAGTTCCATGTTTAATCTCCTTCCACTCTTTTGGAATCCATGAGGGAAGAGAGTTGGGACTTGTCATCCAAAATTTAGTTTTATGCATAGCTAACTTGGAACCCAATACAACACAATAAAACTCAAGTATATCCAACATATTATTGACATATTTAGCAGTGTTTTGTAGGAATATCATGTTGTCATTAGCAAAGTGAGAGTTAAGAGTCACACTGTTATAAGGAAGGGAGATGTCATGGATTAAAGAGTTAGCATGGGCAATGTTGAAACAAATTACCAAGGGCATCAATTGTGAGCACATAAAGAAATGGAGCTAGGGGGCAGCCTTGGGGGATGGATTTTTGGAGGGGGAATTTTGGGGATAGGGCTCCATTAATGGCCAATCTAGCATTAGCATTCGTATATAACATTTTGGCATGGGCACAAAAGTTAGAACCAAACCCCAACCATTGAAGAATATTGAGGTTGAATGGCCATCTTATACAATTGTAGGCTTTATCAAAATCAAGTTTGGTTATTAACACATCTTGAGTAGTTTGTTCAGCCCATCTAACTGCTTCCCATGCAAGGATCAAGTTTTCAAGAATAAATCTGCCTCCTATGAAACCAGTTTGCAGACCTAATTTCTTGTGTGACTGACTTGATTCTTTTGGCTAAGGCTTTAGCTATGATCTTATATGAGGTATTTAGTAATCTAATAGCTTGCCACCCATTTCTCGTGTCTTCTTGTTTCCCCTTGGGAATAAGTTTGATAAAACCCCGGTTAATTATTGCTCCTAAGGATCCAGTTTCAATACCCTTCAGGTAGATATTATAAAAACCATCTCTTATGTGAGGCCATAGAGCATGGTAGAACTCAACTGGAGGGCCATCCACACCAGCCTCTTCTCTAAGGCTAAACTACTCATAGCTTCATCAATCTCTTCCACGGAAAGGTGATGATCAAGAAATTTTCTTTCGCCATGCTGGATTCTATGAGGAATACAATTTGATAAACTATCTTCTAGAATGCCAATTAAGATATCATTAATATAATCATCAGTAAAAAATTATTTATAGCATTCAAAAAATATTTTCTTGATATCATCTTGGCTAGTCTGCAACAGGCAATCATTAGATTTGATAGTAGAAATATATTCCTTTTTATGCTTATGCTGCAAGTATTGGAAGAAAAACTTAGTACTCTTATTACCCTCTTTCAACCAATCTAAACGAGCCTTCAATTGAACACCTTTACCCTTATAAGTAGTTAGTTTGCAAAGCAGATTTTCAGCTTGGGTAACAAACTATTGTAAAGGAATGTGCGAGGATTGTTGTCCAAATATTTGCTAAATTGAACAAGTTGACCTTTAAAGAATTTCTTGATTCTTTGACGCTTAGCCGCTGCTTTCCTACCAAATTATCGCAGGAAAAGAGTACAAAGAGCAATATTTATTTCCCACCAACAAATTCATTTTTCATTTTGAGGTTTAGGCTTAGCCTTCCAAATTGCAAGCAGACCATCATTAGAGTCCCGATTTTGAAGATGGGATGCATTCGATGTATATGTAGATCATTATGAAGAGTTTCAACTCCATTGAGGGAAAGGGTAGTGAATATTCAGAGGCGGTCTAAAAGAGTAGCAGACAAGTCAAGATGGACAAGATGTCATAAAGGAGAATGGAGAATGGAAAAGTTGGGAGAAATTTAGAATCTATCTAAGCATCGCATCTTTTAGAAAATCCCTTCATGATAGTTACTCCAAGTGAACCAATAGGGTCTATGAGAGTCCATTTTACCCATGATGGGATTATGAACACAGGGAGTTTTGAGAGGCTTCAAACTCAAGTTGAGGCAATCTAGAATGGTTGTCCTAGTTGTGGTTAGTGGGTTGTTCCACCATACTGAAATCTCCCCTAGGAACCCAATCAACAATAGGCAAATGAGTACATAGCCATCCCCACAAAGAATCTCTCTTGGATGAAGAGTTGGTTGCACAAATAGAGAAAAAGTCAATAAGAGTACCTTGAACCAGGGTGGTAGCCCACACACAACAATTGATTTAGCTAGCCATAGAGCAAGACCCAACACAGCTCCATCAGAACCCTCAGAGTGATTTGTATGGAAAATTTGTGCCTCTTTCCAAATGGTAATGAGAGAGGCATCGTGCCAGGTTTGACTAACTTTAACTTCTTGAAGCATTAAGACATCTATTTGGTCTGTCATGACAAATTGTTTGACTTGAAATTTATGGAATGGGATGGACAATCCCCTCACATGCCAAGATTGTATGTGGCAATTCATTGAGAGTCGGGTAGTACCTCGTCAGCGAGGAGACTATTAAACTTGTTTGATGCCAGTAAAGCTTGATGGTCTAAAGAGGCATCCTTATTAATATTTTTTCAAGATGGAGACTAGCAACGAGATCTCATAGCACTCGAAGGGGGTGATGTCACAGGGTTGACTGGCTGTGAGGGTGAACTCATAGGGCTAGTTGGTGGGGTTTTCAAGGGTGCATAGGACTGAAAAGGCTCTGCACTAGAAGAAGACATGGAAGCTCTTCTTTTTTGGGGGAGTCTTTTCTCAGATAGTAGAACTTTTTTGAAAGAAGCAAAAGTTTGAATGGGGGAGGAAGGTGGGGGTGCTTGAGGGTTAATGGGGGCCTCGAAAAGAGAAGGATTAGAGGAGGGGCTGCATTGACAATGATGAGAGGATATTTTGGATCATCAATTGAAGAGGGGTTGGATGAGTAGGGTTCAAAAGTAGAAGCATAATTAGAGGGACAGGGCTTGCGGTAAGCACACTCCCTAATGAGGTGGCTTTCCCTCCTACAGTAAAAGAAGGCATTAGGCTTGTTTAGATAAATTGTTTGCTGTGTAAACTCAAAATCAGGGCCTACAAGCTTAATGGAATCTAGCAATGGCTGGGTTAAGTCCATTTCAACACAGACTTTGGGGTGAACTTTTAAGCTAGCCCATTTATCAGAATTAGGTTTACACCATTAGAGTGAAGAAAGGGATGGGAGGCTAAATTAAGGAGTGGAAACTCCATCCATATAGGATATTTAGATTTTGAGACCCCTATTCAATGAAAATTAATATCCGAGGCTTGGAGATAACAAATTGGGCCACAAATTATCCAAGACCCATAATGAAGGGTTGCTTCAGCATGATCTGAATTCAGGAAAGTACAAGCCACGTATCCCCTGCCTAAACCTCTGAAAGATTCTGGTTTAGAATTACAAAACTTTGAACTTAATAATGTTGAACTAATTTAGATATCAAAACAAACAATTAAGCTTAATTCATTCCGGTTATATTATGAAGTGGACCAAACGAGTGGTGTGGTACAACTAAAGCTTTATTCCTCCACTACTATCGTTGTAGCGTAGTTGTAAAGAGTGTCGTAAAAGCTGCCATTACAGCACTATGGAATGCACTACAGCTCTGTGGATCGGATCTGTAGCTTTCACGTTTCAAAATGGAATTGAAAAGTAAGATTGTCTCAGATTATACTTGAGACAGACCTAGCTCAAATTACAGATTGCATCAAAGCTAGTTCTTTTTAATTTATTGAATCACTTTTAGCTTAATTGTGGGTACAACGGCAATTTCTTAGATACCCGTCTTCACCGCCACGGAAGTTTCCTTCGATAGGGTTCTCTTTTTCTGGGCAATTTCCTAGCAAGTATAGGTGAGACGATGCGGACAAAACAGACTGCTTACTCCTCTTGCAGAACATAAATCCCTGCTTGCTGCTTCTGAACAAATTGGCTTTGTAGAAAGTTATTTAGTTGGTCAGACAATAAGGTGGTGTCGGGACTCTCCAACAGCGCCAGAAATTATAGGGAAAAGGAAGACAGTGGAGATTTTACCAAAGGTACGTAAGTAGTAGTTTTTATGCAAAATCTGTGTTCTTTTTATGTGCATTTTTCAGTACCCATTACAACTGTGATGGATGAAAGCAGATTAAATTTTTCTGGGTTCTGATTAAAGATGAATCTGCTGAAAATATGTTGCCTTCGATTTCGTTTTTGCTCTGTAGCTAGGTTTTTCTTGCTTTGCAGCTATTGTCTGTTCCTATTCTAATTTTTTTCTGCTGATAAAATGGTCAACTGTCCAGTAGTGGGTAATTGGTTTGGTTATTTGTTATCATGTTACATTAAGTATTGACTATGTTGTGAAGAAAAGGGAGGTTCCCTGAGGTACCCGATTCAGATCATGATCTATTTTTGTATTATTTTGGGGGAAATATATTATATAATATGATAGAATAACTTTCAATATTTAGGAGGTTTAAAAAAGTTTATGTGACAGTTGATCATGTCCATCAAAGTCTTCTGTTTTCCGTTTCTCTCTTGTTCAGAGTGGTAATGAATTCTGTCAATTGAACTGTTCCATAATAACTAAACTGGATAGGACAATATTAGCATATTTGATCCTGATGTCTTTGTAAATTTGAAAATAAAAGATAATTTATTTTCCTAATTCCACTGTCAAAGCCCGAATGTCAAACCAGCCCCAAGAAACAGAGTAATCTGCTGTAACAGACACAAAAATAAAGTAGACAACTGTTTTTTTCTGGGTTATTTTAATTGGATATAAAAGTTAAAAGGAATTCTTTAGATATTTATTTTTCAATATAGAAATATTATTTCCATTATTTTATTTATATCTAAGAATTGTTTTGTTTATTAAGATATTTTTAAATAAATTAATTAAATTAAATAAGTAAAAATAAAATAATTTTTAAACAAATAAAATTAAAATTAATTTTTACATAACTTTCAATTAACTTGTTTATTGATATGATATATTATTGTAGTAATTGTAACATAATGAGTGAATAGATCAACAAAAATCAAATGTTTTCAATACATCTATTTAAAAATTGGTAAAGATTAATTTTGAATTATTTTATTTAATCTTAGGTTTATTTTATTTAGTTTTAAGATTGTTTCAGAATTTTATTCTAGATCAATTTTGAATTATTTATAATTTTTTCTAATTGATAACACAAGAATATTTAGTTTGGCTCAAGTAAGGTGAAACCACAAACAAAGGGGGGTCTTATCATTAGCAAAACCTACCAACACATGGACTTAATGAAGGTTTCAAACTTGAAAACATAGACATTAAAAAACAATTTAGCTTGGACACAATGGTTCAAATTTGTTAGTGCATTGAATACATGAAGACACAATACCCACAATCACAATAGCCCATGTTTGAATCTTGATTTTTAGTATTTATTTTTACTGTAGCATTGACAAAATAGGAGAAAAACTGAAATATTAATATATGATTTGCAATGGAGATATGCACAATAGAACTAAAGCATCGGGATGGCCTATCTCAGAACACTCCGAACTAGAGCAATATTGAATTGCTGGTAACTGTAAAAACTAGGAAATCATCAAGTAATATTTTACATAGTTTTTGTTTCCAAAATCTACTCATTTTATGTGAGAAGTTTCAGAGGACCCATTCCATTTTTATCAAATCGTTAATAATTTAGGTTATACTTTTCTATGGTAATAAAATTTGTGATTTATTTTCAAGATTTTGTTTATTGATAATTTCTTTTTTCCTTTTTAATGGGCTAATCTAACATTTATTTCTTGCTTTCATTTTTTTATTAAATCTTTTTAGCTTTGGTACCAAATGTAATGGTATTATTCCTCTACAGTTAATTACGTATTAGCAGCCGATTAAATAAATCAAATATTAAAGTTAAGCCTAATGTAATTAACCTTTTCACCTAAAATAAATAATCTTGACAATAAGATAATTTAATTTATCATTTATTATAATGTTTTAATACCACATTTAATACATTTAGAAACATCAATGTAATAATAGATAAATTAATTATAAATTTATATCAAAGGAACATTTAAAACATAACCATATAACTTTTGTACAACAAATACATTCAAGGAGGAAAGATTTATAAACATTAATTTATATATAATAATAAAAAAATGAGATAATAATTTGCAATAGTAAAACATTAGGGCAATGTAAAATTGATTAATACATATATGTAATGTAAATCACAAAGAGGCTTCTTTCCCACACACAAAGGTTAGTTAGAGGCCTAGGGTTTCCAGGCAAGACAACACTCTAGGAGGACACAGTTCCTACATAGAACCCCACATGCCTTTACGACATGAAATAAACACAGCCCTGACCAGGACACTCCCGAATGTGCACTGTACCCCGAGTTGGACACAATGTATGCCACTTCTCCAATGCCCAATGCTGAACTACCAGACCTTAACTATCCCCTCTCTTGTGCTCCTTTCAATTTATCCTTCTCCTCTATTATTCTTGTTGTATCCTTCTCTATTAATTCACGGGTTCAAATAATGTCATCTAGGTGGTTACCAAAAATCACACCCTTTCCTAAATATAATATTATTTACAATTATATTAATTTATTTCAATTTATTTTCACGGGAAAAAGTCCCATAACAAATATCGTGAACTTGAGAAAATTGTTAGCAATAAGATAAGCCTTGTACTTGTCAATGCAACAATCAACTACAAAGTTTGTACGATACACTCACTTGCACCAATCCAACTTTCTTCTCTTACGAAGAGGAAAACGATCCCAAGTATGATTCTTCATCAAATAAGAATACTCCCCAACCCTAACACTATCCAACTTAGAAACACCTAAAACATCGAAAAACTTCTAAGGAACACTATATATAGCATGACTCAAAAGACTAACACTCAAAGTTCAAGAATTAGTTCAAGGAATAACTATGAGATTACCAACAAGAGGACCAATGTCCTAAGAAGAGTATGGGGCCAAAGGGACCAAGTGGATGGTGGTGAAACCTTAGCTATTGGATCAAGACTATCAACTTAATCGTCAATATCATGATCATCATCATCAAGAAGAAGAATATATTCTTGAGGAGTAGGTAGTGATGAAGAAGCAAGTGATGGAGAATCCATTTCTGTGAAGGATTCAATAAAATAAAAATCACAATGAAAGTGAACCTCCCATGTGCCAGGATCAAACAATCTCTATTCCTTCACAACCTCACAATGTTAGCTTCAATGAGCCTCCTTATGAATAAGGTGGTAAGGGTATCTAGCAAATTTAGGTACACTTGGATCACAACAGCATTTGTAACCAAATATGGTGTGACCAATTGTTTATTAAATCTATGGAATTGGTGGTTATAAATGGTTATTCACTCATTGGATTCCCTCTTACTTGTAACAAATTGGTGGCACAAGACAATAAGATCAACATAAATTTTGAATTTCCCAAGGAACTTATCTTCTAACTCTTTCCCGATAATAATGGTTTTCTTGGGAAAATTGACATATCGGTTGCAAACAAACTCATCAAGATTATGAGAAAAACCTGCATGCCAAATCTTGATGTTGAATCCCTTTCTGATTATAAAATTCTTTGAACATTTTGATATGTTTGTTAGCTATTTGAGATTCCCTATATATGTAATTTGGATACAATTTATCTAGGTTCTTGGATATATCATGCAATGGTGCATATTGGGTTAGATTTAGGGGTTGATTCTCATCATTGGTAAAGAAAGCCATTGGAGGTAGAGGTTGGGCAACACTTGGTATTATCTAATTCACTAGAGGTGTCGCAACTGCTGAGCTATGGTTCTTTTGAGGGGGGTTTGGTGTAGACAAAGTTCCACTATTGTATTTCCCCTTGTCTGTACTGATTTTCCCATGCTGGGAGATTTCAAGGAATTACCCTTTCTTAGGGGTAGATTTGAGAATCCATCAATACCTTCTAGGTGAGAAGAACACAACGTTTGCTATCTTTAATCTTTACGAACCTTCTTGTAGGTTCAGTTCTATTGAAGGTGGTGTTAGCACTACCAACGATAGGAAATTCTAAAATGAAACTCCTCTCTTGAAAAGCACCTGAAAGGACTCTATAAAGTTCTAGAAGGCTAGCTCTTAGAAACATAGGATAGATAAATGGGAACAAATGTGTTGTAAAGAATGAGGCCTATTGGTTTTACTACTAGAAATATAAGGATCTTTCTCATGAATGCAAATCATTTTTTGGATTTTATAAAATATAAGCTACAAATCTAAAAACAACTTTCAATTTATGTTGTTTAACCCTCTCTACCCAAGATCATAAACAAAATTGTAAAAAATAAGGGTTAGGTAAATTTACGAAAGACCATATAATAGAACAATAATAACCAATGAATCATTTAAAGCATGAAATATTATATCACAATGATAAAACCATGTCTGCAAAAATCAGATTAACATAACTCACAAAAATATGATGCAATCGTCCATGGAACTAAGAACATCACAATAACTTTTAAAATTCAATCCAATTCCTTATCCATTAACCATGTGCATGTTCAAGACAAAATTCCTAATATGTTATTGAAAATTCACAATGGTTAAGTTATATTTTCTTCTCAAATCATTCAACGATTAACAATACCATCTATACATTTTTTGGAAACTCAATAGAAACTGGAATACTTAAGTATAAATAAAATCCATTCACACTTCAAAAATCTTGCTAAAATTATCACACTAAAATTATATACTCAGATATAAATCTGCATATAATATCTAATCCTCATTATAATCAAACGAAGGGTTTATATAGAGTTTGGAGATGAAAATTCACAAACCCAAAACTAGGGTTTTTTGGAATCATTCTAGCCTAAAATTAATTAAACCAAGTTGAAAACTATATAAAAATAAATCTAAACTATGGTCTAACTCCTATAAACTTATCCAAGTGGTAGAAAACTGATTTGGGTGGCCAAATCCAAGGAAAAGTGTAGCTACAACCATCATTTTAAAGTGTTGTTAACTGTTATTCTATTACTAGCCGATTTACATGAAAAACATGATTCTTTTCTTTTTGCCTACTTGTTGCACTCAATTTAAAGTTACTAGAGTTATCTTGACATGGAAAACAGGGAATAAATTCCCTTCATCATCAATATTCGACCCCACCCTAAACTAGGAGTTATCTAGCACAAAACTGAAACCGAAAATGATTTTTTTCCTGACTGACTTTTGGCTTCTTTTTTAAAATTTTTTTCAAAATTGCAACTATTCAAACTTAATTGTAAGTTATAAAATTCTCCTTAAATCTCTCCATCACTCATTTCATCTTTGGTACATTTGGTGTCTTAGTGTATTTTAACTCTATTACTAGGTTCTTGATAATAAACCAGGATTTCTTATTCGTATCTTCCAAATATGACAATTCAACTTTATTTTTAGATGTTTCTTAGTTGAAATCATTTCTTCTATAATATGTGAGGACAAATTTTTGCACAGTTTTTCTTTGAAGGACTGTACCACAATTGTAGCACTTTCTTGGTCCAACTTCTTGTTCGGAAGAGTTCCATGCAAACTCAACAAATTCTTCCATCCAAGAAATAGAAAGAATGAATTGAATTAATTTTTCAACAATTATATCCCAATCCTTAGTATACTCTTTGACTAACATCTTAGTGGCCCTTATCCATTCCACTATCGTGTCCCTATCTGCATCCTCCTCTAAATTGCCCTTTCTTGTAGTAGGGTCAAATCAATGTTTTTTATTTGTCAAATCATTGGGAGATAATATTCCCACAAAAGAATTTAATTCTAAATATTGATGTCATCTTTATTAGTCCCTTGTAGGATGCCATTCAATGTAATTAATTAATTTTGTAGTTGATTATGCTTATTCAAAACTTGTTGAATGACATTATCTCCTAATTTTTCAAATTTTTAGCTCTCCATTTTAGAGTTGCAGAAATAAAAGAATTTCCAACAATTCCTACTCTCGACAATCCTTTTGTACGAGTGGCTTGATTTCTAGTGGATGGAGTAGTTGAATTGATGGGAGACCCAAGAGTTGGCTAATATACTTATTTAATTCAACATTTTGAGCCTTAAACTCTTCCTTGGTCTCATCCTCCTTATCCTTTCCTCGAAAAATTATGTCAAATGCTTGTTTGAGTGTATCTCACCTTCCTTATTTTGTTCCCTCAAATCCAACACTTAGATTCAGTAATCTCCACCCTCATCTCATTTTTTAGCTTATCGACCTATGTAACAATAATTTGGTCCTTTTGATGACTAAATTTATCTACTATTACTATTACTAATCTTCTTTTACTTTTTTGGTTTCATGAGTCTTAAATGTTTTCTCTAGCATAGAGAAATTTGGTTCATCCACCTCCTTATATCTCCTTTCTCTTCAATAAATTGATTGTGCAAACTAGGTATAAGTGGAGCTAATACTCACTTCTCCTAATTACAAGGAATGCTCCATATCTTGATGCTTTTGTTCCCATCCTTCTTTATATTTTTATTCTTGATCATTTTTTTCATCTTCTTCATGCTCTACAATTTCTTCAGAATGAGCATTTTTCTTTGACACCTCAACTTATTTAGATTCCCTCTCCGAAGAACCCATAAGAGGTTGATGTTGAGGTTCCTCTAATACATTTATTTACATACTTTCTCATTTGTTACATTCTTCTCTTCATGTGTTAGTTCAGATTTGGTTTGTTGTTTCTTTCCATGAAGGGGAGCATAGTGACCTTGATCAACTTCACCCAAGTATTTCCCTAGCATGGAGAGCAATACATATTTAGTTTCTTTATCAAAATTTAAGAATCAAGAATCAATTGTGAGATTTTTTGGCATTTGGTTTGAGGGAGTATGTGTGTGCCCATGTTGCACCTCCATTGTTGGTTCATCTATCTGAATTTTCTCCTCTTGTTCCCTTCCATGCAATTGCTGCTTTAGTTCCACCTCCCTTTCATGCTCAACCTTTAATGTACATAAGAAAGAGTTGGAGCAGTACATGTGCTTGGAGGATAATTTATTATGAAACTAGGGAGGATTTCTCAGAGAGGGTGCAACTTGATATATTTTCTTTTGTTTTATTTTCTCGTGCACCATCGAAGGAAGATGCTCCACATAAGCTCTAACATGTCCAATTAGGATTTGTGAAGATGAGGGCTTCCTTGAGAAAATTGGTCCTTTCTTTCATATTGTTGTAGCAACTTGTTCCTCCTATAATTGAGTATTGACTGAATGAACTAGATGCATGAGATAAGGATTATCCATCTATTTCTTAGTCTAATGCAACACATCCTAACCTTTGAGTTTGATATCCTCCTTCTCTAGTTCTCTAGAAATGCTTGACGATGAATGCTTCAATGCTTGAATGATAGATTTCTTGAATATAGATTAACTATTTTTTTCTCCTATATCCTCTTGTATATTCTCCCTAATGATCAAATGAGAGGTATGGACCTCATATACTTTCCCGTTGAAAAACACCTTAACATTTTGACATAGGCCAACATGGAGATCAAAATATCGATAGCTCATTATGATCATTGAGAGGGTCTAAATTAAGGTCCTATTTGAGAGGACCAATGTGCCATGCCCTAGTCCCAATGAGGACCATGGCGCAACGCCCTACTCCTACCCTATTTTACGGCCATAAAAAAAGGGCCATGTGATGTGTTAAGTGAAATGGAGGCTAGAATTGAATGATATAAGGAGAATTTGGTCCTAATATAGCTTTAGGATATGAATGCTAAGAGAATGGAAAAAAAAGTGGACAAAATTGTAAGGGAGTACAATTTAGGACACTACATTTAGCCCCCACTTTAGTGGGAGTATGGGGCAACATCACAAAGTTGTGTCGCACTAGGGGCTAAATGAAGGTAGTCCAGCCGGACTACCACCCAAGAACGTGGCACCCCGTGTCACTTGTGTGGTGCCTAAATGGCACCAAGAGTTCAACTAAACTGAGTTCAGCCGAATTCAGTTCGGAGACTATTGGCTACATTATCCCATTTTTATGAGCGCTTGAGCTTAAATTTTTCAAAAAAAATCAAAATAGTTTAGTGAACTCAGTCTGGCTAGACTCAGTTCAGCTGAATTGACCTTAGTCAGACTCACCTATGTGGTAGGTGATGTGGCAGCCAAATCACCTATTTTGTCTCTATTTCTAAAACTTTTCACTTCTGGTCAAGTTTTTTTCCAAGAATTTTTTTTTACAAGAATAAAAAAATACCATTTTGTATAGCTCAAAGTCACAATTCTAGAAATATAATTTTTTTAGTATTTTGATTAGTTTTAATATTTTTTATTAATTAAACAGTGCGAGTAGGTTTTTTAAGTTAAAAAAGAAGCTAATTAGAAATTAAAAAAATATTAAATGATATTAAAACAAATTTTAGAATATGTTTTTCACTAGATGAGAGAATCTTCTCCAAAAGGGTTATTTTTTTATAATAATAAATTTAGTAGCCAAAAGGTGACATCGAATGAAAACTACCAAATTCAGATATGTTGGAATTTAAAATATTATTACGAGAAAAAATATACTTCAAAATTTAATTTATTAATTTTTTTAACACTTCATATATATGTCCTCTATTTGGAAAATTAAAATCATAAAAAAATAAGTTCATTTTCATTTTGTTCGGTGATGTCAATTAGAACACCCAATTTTTCAGCAATAAAAAATCTTTCTTTGAATATGTAAAATAAATGTCAAATTAATTTGATTTTTTTATATAACAGACATAAATTTCATTAATATTTTTTATATTTGGTCAATTTACATGATTTTGAAATTCAATTTAGAAATGTCACTTTTATGTGGTCAAAGTTAAACAATCTTAGTTTTGTTGGCCACTTCCTTTATAAAAGCATGACACAACATTGCACTTTTACCCTATAAGCCTATGCAAATACTTAGGGTAAAGTAGATGAAAGAGATAGACGAAGGAAAGGAGAAATGAGGAGCATAATCACAAGGATTATGAGACATCACTAATTTCAATGGACCAAGCCCCTAATCTTGGGATCTAAACTCACTCAAATGTATGTAAGGGCATACAAAACAAGATAAAAAATAAAGAGACCAACAAAGGAAAAAAACAAAACAAGATAAAAAATAAAGAGACCAACAAAGGAAAAAAACAAAACAAAGGCAAAAGACACAAAACACAAAAGCTAAAGACCAATAACAAGACCTTAAGTCAACTAGCTGAAGAGAACTTGATATTAAAATGTATCAACCACTAATATCATTCTTGAAAAATTCCATCTCAAGAACATAAGCGATCACATAAATGAGAAAAGTATACATTATCCATGAACCATCAATAGAAAAGCCATGAGTTCTTGAGAAGAAGGAAAGAGAGAGAACAAATATACGTTAGATGTGTTTTTCTACATGATCCATGAGAAGAATGAATGAGAAAGAACATAAATACTTTCCCCTAGATATGTTTTTCTAGGAGATCCATGTTGGGGAGAAGAGTAGGAATAGTCTAGCCATGTTCTGCTAGTTCCACTCATCCTCATGTATGTGTCCAAGTAATGTGTGGTTTTAAGTGTATAACACCCTGTATAAGAGTTTTTTTCCTCTGGTTTCAAGTGTGCTTCAACCTGTTTAAGACATATAAAGCAAATGTAAATGCCAAGGAAAAATGTGTAAATGCCAAGGGCTGAATGTCTGGCTTTAGGAACTTCTCGTTTAATAATTTTTTTACAGTTTTGAGGATGTGTAACCTCATTTAAGATAGATACATGCTTGGTTTCAAGGACATCCCATGTAGGAGTTTGTTTTCTCTAGTTTCGGTAATGTGTAACCCCGTCTAAGACATATATCAAATGTTGCGCCTAGTTTCAAACATGAACATCTTGTATAAGAGTTTTTTTTCTTTTGTTTTGAGAATAAACAAATCTCATTTAAGATATGAAAAAATATGGTATAATCTGGTAGAAAAGAAGGCAATATGGGTGCCCCCCTTAAGATGTCAACATAGCCCCATGTTGATTTATTAAGGAAGCTAAAAACAAGGGTACCCACCTTCAACACCAAGGAGATATCCTTTAGGAAATAATGTCATAAATCCAAGCTAAAGAGGGGAAAATATTCAAGCAAGCATAAGATAGTTGAAAAAGAGATATCTTGCAACAAGTGTAAAGAGGATTCTTGGAGGAGAAGAGATCTTTGCTCAAAAGACATGTACCTCTAAGAGGGGTTTCTTGAACAAACATAACATATTCTACTAGAAAAAGGGAAGGAGAACAACAATGCATACCTTCTACCTATTACTAAGTGAAAGAGATTCTTGATGAATGATGACACACTTTTAACCCAATGTGAGGGGTAAGTTTATAATAGGATATACATTGCCAAGTGAAAAAAAGATTGTAGACAAGGACTTACACCTCTTACATAAGAGAGAATCCTTGAGAAAACAAGAACTTCACGCAAGGAATGACATTAAATCATAAGAAAACATTGCTCAACAAATGAAAATTAGATCCTTAGAAAGATGAAGGAAGATATCATTGCCGCCCAAGTGTAAAGACAATGAGAAGGATTACACAACTTCCAAAGAGAGATTATTCATAAGAGACGTACCATTTCAAAAAAAGAATAGGTCCTAACCAAGGAAAACACATGTAATCACATGAAGGATAATTCAATACAAGGAAGGAGATCAAGTTATGAAAAATGCAACACAAGAGCAGAGGCAATCTTTAAAAAGGAGAGAGAGAAGTAAAATGCCATCCTTGCCCCCCAAGCAAGAAAGAAAGGAAAAATTAGGATGAAGGATCACACATTTTCTAAGGCGATATTATTCATAAGAGATGTGTTGTTTCAAACAAAGAATAGGTCTTAACCAATGAACACACATGGAGGATAATTCTATGCAAGAAAGGACATCAAGTTATGAAGAATGCAATCCATAAAGGAAATAAAGAAACCCTAGAAAGAGGAAAGAATTTTTTTTCTTTCTCCCTAAGCATAGAGACAAGAATAAATAGACTATTATGTTACTTGCTAATTATGATTGCACCTAAAATTGTACCACCATGAATGATAATGAGCCCCCAACAGGTAGGCTAAGAATGCCACATAGTGAGGAGCAACATAATAGGTATTTGAATGTTATTTGAAATGATTATGAGAAATATGCCATTCATTGTCAAATGTTTTTTTATGATACCTATATCAATATAATTTTTTATTTTTCATTTCAAATCTTGACACTCATTAGTAGAATGGACACAAGTTTGATGATACATGCAAAAAGAAGAATTTTCTAGATGTTGTCTACATTTCCTTCTTCTTTTAGGCCAAAGAAGAGAAATTAAGTTTGCATGAAGAAGTTTTAATCAAATATTATCTTGTTGTACGATCATATTGGAATAAGAAGATATATGTTCACTAGACAATCGATGAGGTTGGAAACCTAGCTTTTCATTTGAAAAGTGTGATTTATCATGAGTTTCAAGACTTTTCTACACACCTCCTAAAATTTGTCCATTGTGTCCATGTGTAGGATCAAGAGACATTTCACTATTAGGCGGAATTGGATTGAATTTTAAAGAGGCCCAATCAATTTCTAGACATTTGTTAAGGTAAAAATCTAAGGACCCCCAATCATCCTCTGGGAGTTCTTCTCTAGGAACTTCTTTAGTAGGAGATGGTGTAATTGTATGAATTGGAGAGAGGAGTGTAGGAACTAACAAAGAATATTGTGCTTCAATTCATATGTTTTCGTCAGTTTCCAAAGAGAACACTACATGATAATTAGGAACAATTTTTGGTTTTTGCTAAGGTTGGGAGACATCTTGATGAAGGTGGACAAGAACCTTAGGTTCCTCAAAAATATCATTGGTATTGATATGATCTTTATTAGGCTCTTCATTTTTGGGAGAGGATGCATTGGAAACATTATATTTATGAGAAGTGGTATTATCCTCTTTCTCTAAACTATCGTGGTGAGTATGACAATATTTAGTAAAGGGATCATCATATATCATTAATGCTTCATCTATAGGGGAAAGGCCATGAAAATAAAGTATGGTATCATTAGGAGAAGTAGCCATAGTATCATCCTCTTGCACCAAATAATCCTTATGAGGAAGGTACTTTTTAGGAGAAGAATGAACATAATTCTCCAAAGCTTCATCTTTAAGAGGGATATCTTTGAAAGAAGTGTCCATATTCTCTTTTTGCACCAATGTGCCCTCATTAATGAGATCAATTTTGGGAGGGTATATCATAGCTATGAATGAAAGGGAGAACTATGTTATTATGATATGCATAAAAGGGAACATCATGAACATATTTAACGTAACTTGAAATTGAACTAGAAAAATAAGATAAGAACTCCATATGCACTTATGATCAAACAAGAAACTCATATTTCATGTAATTTTCACTCAATATATGTATGGAAAATTGAATAGAGGAGGGAAATTTTGAATTTGAAAATTGTGATTAAACAATGATTTTTTTTGTAATTTAAGTGATTGATTAACCAATTAAAGCAATTTGATTTGTAAATTTGAAAGATAAATGCCTCTAAATTATATCATTTAACATATCGTAAATTATAGCTAGTATTTTTTCGCATCATTTTATTATTCTAAATTATTTTAGCCATGGTAGAATTATCTCCATCCCTTTCTACTTGGTTTTGTCCCTAGATAATAGTTTAGCTAAAAACTTTGAAAACCAAGATAGCCTTGTGCTTCATGAAGGGCTTATCATGTTGATTATGGAATATGCCAAAGCTCATGAAGTGAAACCCTCCCCTAAGGACAAAACTCACATTTCCTCCTCTAACCTTGATGCCCAGTTTGTTTCTGATACGGAGATGGATGAGGATAACAGTGGTACTACCATGGTCTGGTGTGACATTAAGGATTCAGAGGACCCTAAGTATAGACCAAAGAAAGAAGGGGAGCTTATGGTGACCCCGAGAACTAACAGTAGTAGGAAAACCAATCCTCCAAGGTGGGCGGAAAGTAAGTTCAAATCTAGTAGTAGGAAAATGCAAGACCTGGAGCCCCCTACCAAAAAGAAAATGAAATTAACCAAATCAAGTGGGACCAAAGACTTGGACCACAAGATTAGATTGGACATCCCCATCAACGTGAATAATAAGAAATAGGGGAATATGGAGAAGGAGAATGAAGGCGAGAAAAAGGAGGAGAAGGGGCAAGAAAACCTGTTTTTGGAGGTCACTAGAAGTTAGGAAAATTCTTGGAAGTGGGTTGATAAGGAAATTGGAACCCTAAAAAATGGTATTAAGGGAATTATTGAAACTTTCACGGAGTCCCCTAGGCCTATCAAAACTAAGAAGATCATGAGCATGATCCAGAAGATATCTCAGGATGTTGAAACTATTAAGGTCTTCCATGAGCGCATAATTGATAAACTGGAAGAGTACATGAATGATATCAAGAAAAGTCTAATCAATCTGGTGGAAATCAACAAGGAGGCAATGAATAATAGTGTTGATGGTTTGGAGAAAATCAGTTCCATGATGGCCGACTATAGATCCAGACCCATTGCTAGTGACCCTCCCTTGGGGGAGAAACATAAAAAGATTGCTTTAGAGGGTGGACAGAGCGATGTCAGTGAGAAGACTAGCTCGGGTCTTTGAGCCAGGACCAGGCAACCTCCAAATTCATCATGGAGGATTTGAAGAAAATTAACAAGAAGATTATTTACAATAATATTGATTTGGTGCACTCTCTAAGTTGAGTTCTTTGCCCTCTTTTTGGCTGTGTTTTTTGTTTGTGGCTTTCGGTCTATGTGTGGTTTTCCCCCTATTTTTCTTAGTTTTAATGTCGGTTTGGCTGCTGGCCTTGGTTTGTAAAACTCTGGGTTTCAGGTCCCTGTAAAACCTATTTATCCTTATCAGAAACATATCATAAATATTAGAAATGAAATGAATTTGAAAAACTATGCAATCCACAAGTCAAATTAACCAAAACAACTTAGGTTTTTATGAATTAAACCTCTCAATTTATGCAATTTGATTAAAACAAGACCAAGGAGAAAAAATTTGAATTTTAAATTAAATGAATAATCATATCTAAAATATTAAATCTAAATTAGAAAACTCACAAGCTCAATTTTAGAATTAAAAAATAATGTTTTTGTGACCTCTAAATTTTTAAAATTCAATGAAAAATTGAACTTGCAAATGTAAATTTGAATTTGAAATGCATAAAAAATCATATCTCAGAATATAAATCAAAATCATAGGTTTAAGGAGTTAGGTTCACCAAAATATAATAGTGAAAAAATAGGGTTTCCACCATTAGATATATGAAAACCACTAATTTTTACTTAAGGAAACCATTACATTCAAAAGAGGTTTGCAATCCAATAGATCTAGTCATGAACTAGCAAGGATTTGGACTAAGAATTCTAATTGGATTGGTGGTTTTGATGATGTGAATTAATAAACCCTCTTTTTAAGTTGAATTACTAAAATTAGGGTAAAAGTGTTGGGAATGAAAATGAAAATGTGGAAACAATAAGCTACAGTTGCAAAATCGACCCACAAATCTGGATCTAATGAAAGTAAGAAGATTCAGATATGCTTCTAGAAAGAGCTCCTAAATTGTTAGCACCATTTCACCTCACCTTGGTCCTTCAAAATTTTCACACTCCAATGGGGGATGAATTCATCACTACAAACAATGCTTATTCTGAAGATTGCAACTTTGTATCAGTTTCCTACACACATAAAGAAGGAGAAATAAGTTGGGAGTAGGGATTTCCCAATGAGGACCATGGCATCATGCCCTAGTCCTGCCCTATTTTAGTTCTAGAAAAAAAGGGCCATGTGATGTGTAAAGTGAAAAGGAGGCCAGATTTGAATGGTATAAGAAGAATTAGGTCCTAGTTCAGCTTTGGGATATGAAAGATAAGAGGGGGGCCAAAAGTGTTGACCAGATTGTAAGGGAGTATAATTTAGGATACTGCAGTATGCAACATATGAGGTCATATAAAACTTTTGATCTATCTTGACTCTATGCAATTGTTCATCTAAGTTATCACTAATCATTTTTCCATGATCAATGTATTCAGTCCTTGTGAGGATGGTCTTGATGAACAACAATATCTAAGGGAAAATTTCCTTTGCATTTAATAATCTAGCAACTCCGCTGAGGAGAGTGATGTAGTCCCTAGAATCCAAGTGAAATTATTCCCTATAAAGAAACTTCATTTGTTCCAGCTAACTTGGCTTCTTTGTCTTTTCTATCAAATTATCATTAATATATCTCATAGGGTCCTTTTCCTTGCAATAGTATATTTCTCCCCATGTAACCATAACATTTTCATATGAATCACACTTGCGAATATTAAATAAATCTTCAATAACATCAAGATATATATTTGGAATTATATTTTCTAGTGGGTCGTGAAATCTTCTTTCGTATAGGTTATATTTGGAAGCACACGCCATAATCAAATTAGGATATTGTAAAGTTTCCAAAAATCCTACAACTTGAACAAATCCTGATCAAACTAATGAGGTGGTCCAAGTGATTCTCCCATCTAGCCTTGTCATCCTCTATAGGAACTAATTCAGGTCCACATATCCCAAGTCTATGTTAGTAATGTCTATTTCCAAATAATGTAGCTTGGTGGGAGGAAGATAGGAGCCAAACTTGTACTTCATCATGATCACCCTTGATTGAGACATCAACAAATTTGCATTCCATGAAATTGATGTCAATAGATTTATTATTAAACAAAAAGAACAAAAACTTAGTAATCTATTGGTGATAAAATCTTTTTGAAACCATGCCAAATTTTAGCTTTATTGAAAACATTCAGGGGTCAAGGTTAATGGCATCCCTAATCCCTACTTTAAATGGGCTCTGACAACCTTCAAGGGTCAGGGATTCCATTAGCCCCGAGCCTTGCTTACATTGAGAAATGACAATGGACAAGAGTCAAGCATGTCTCCATCATTGATCCTAGCCAATAAAACCATTAGGAGTTAGGGTAGTGATGACCCCTGATCCTTGTTTGCAACAATATTGGGGGTTGGGGGAAGTGACATCCCTCAACCCCTCTTTGCATAGATCGACCTTGTATCACAAATCAAGGTTTTTAAATCCCCAACCCTTGAGATTGGAGAATTGGTGATTGAATAACCTTGTTCCTTAGTTGAATAAAGTAAAACAATTGATGGGCTCAAAGCGAAAAAAATGAAGGAAACCCTAGCTTGGCGTTTTGGCTTTCGTCAATCCCTGACTAGGGTATCGATCTACCCAAATGGTTTGCATAACTCTATCAAAGGTAGGAAAATCAAAATAAAACCCTAAACCAAAAAAACTAATCAATGCAAAAAATTTAAGACATGCACCCAACTCACTAGTGCTGCAGAGAAAACACAAAATGAAAACCCTAAAATTAGACCTAATGGGCAAGTGTTTTACAAGATTTCAAAGAAACAAAAACACAAAATAATATGAAAATAAACCAAAAGGAAGAAGAAAAGAGAGAAAAAATGATTGAATCTAAGACTTGAATCAGCCATCATGCTCAATGTGCCCTCTTAGTTAAGACAAACTCAACTATGACTTGTAGAGACACTGCATAACCAAGTTGAGGACCACAAAAAATGTAGTGAAAGTGAGAAAAAAGAGTGAGGATTTAGTTTATACATGCCCAAAAAGGGCTCATTAAATGCACACAAGAGTATAGGTGGGACCACCAAAGGTCGGGTGTTGGGAATTTGAGGGTCACCTAGGTAATGGTGCTGGGGATCATCGATCCCTAGTTAAGAGAGGTAGGGGTTGGAGATGAAAGAATTTTATATCCTTTCTACTCTAAGTGGAGCTCAGACAAACTTGAGGCAGTGGATTGAGGATTGAAGTTCTCTCTCCCAGAAAGGGCAGAGAAACATGGAATCCTCGACCTTCAATCCCCAAAGACATGGAAAGAGAAGAAAGAGGAAAAGGAAAAAGAAAAGAAGAAAAAAGAGAAAAAAGGAAGAAAGGAAGAAAGGAAAAAAAAAATGGAAGGAAAGGGAAGGAAAAGGACAACAAGGAGCAAGAAAGGGAAAAGGCAAAGGGGAAGAAAAACAAAAAAGGTGGTCCCATATTATCAAAATGAGAAAAAGGGGTGTGAGTTGTGGAGGCACAAGACTACAAATTCAAGGGATCTTAAACATTAATGAATGACATCTAAAAGTAATGATGGAATTTCCTATTTATTCTTAATATATGCATCTCATAAGAAAATTTCAATATTTCAATATGTGTCAAAATGACCTTATGCGTTTTTGTTCTCTTTCTATAGATGAAGAGATAGTAGCTTTAAGTTCTCTAGTTAAGGAATCACAATACTTCCATAATGGCTATTGATGATCCTCAAGTTTACACAAGGGTGAGAGCTAGACTACACCATAGGTGGAATACCATGGTCACACGTAAGCTTTGTTAAATATTGTAGCAAGGTACTCACACAAGGGTGAGCATTCATTTTTTTCACATAATTGGAAAAGGTGTTGATCCTTGTCCAAATGAGGTAAAATAATATGACGCTATTAGGGATGAAGAAAGGTCTAATGGGAAAGTATCTAACTTGATCTCTCATGCTTCAATGACAAGGGCAATTGTTGCAACTCAAAATTAAAATAGAGAGTCAAAAGTATATGTCTTCTAGAGATACACCCACAAAATATTCACACAAGACACTACACATTGGCAACTCAAACCCCATTGGAAGATTATTTGATGTGTAAGATTGAGAAGTGGTTGATGTTGTGAGTGCACACTTCTTTTATACAAATGGAATATTGCTTAATGTTTCTTGTTCACCTTTTTATGGATAGATGGTTCAAGCTACCAATAATGGATTGGCTAGGTATAGGCCACATGGGTAAGAAAAGATTCACAGTACACTAATTGATAAATACAAATTTAAATTTGAGCAACAATATGCATCGATAAAAAGAGTGGTCTATAAAAGGATACAATATTATGATAGATGGGTAGATACATGCTAGAAATCATCCATAACTTAATATCATGGTTAACTTGTAGCAAAGGGCCTTATTTTTTAAGGCAATAGATTGTTTAGGACAAGAAAACAATAAGAAGTTTCTTCATAGTTAGCTACATCACACCATTGAGGAGGTGGGGGTATCACATGTAGTGCAAGTTGTTACAGATGTTCTCCCCTATTTGTAAAGCAATAAACATCTTGGTGTAAAAAAATACAAGCATATATTTTGGACACAATGTTGTTTGCATTCATTGAATAATGAACTCAAAGATATTGGCAAATTCTAGTTGATTTTAGATCTCATTAAAAAGGGTAGAAGAAATAAGGTGTTCATATGTAACCATCACCACACAAAAGCCATTTATCCAAAATTTGCCAAGGTGGAACTTCTCAACTCTACTAATACATGGTTTAATTCTTATTTTATTTTTCTTTTCTTCTTTTTTGAAGTCAAAGTATCTTTGTATTCCACAATAGTTACTGATGCATTAGAATCTTGGAGACAATTTATATTAGATACTATAGTTGAGGTAAGAATTGTGGTCCTTGACCATTTTTGGGTAGATATTGAATTCATTGTTGACTTTATTCAGCCTACATGTGAGGAGATCAAATTTGTAGATTCAAATGAGATATGTTTAGGAGAAATTTATGAAGAAATAGATTCCATGAGAGAAAGAGTAAGAAAAAAATAACAGAGGCAAAAGATATTTTTCTATATCCTTTGATAGAAGAAAAGCAATGTGGAAGATGGAACAAACTTAACACAACACTGAACACTGTCCTACCTATGCCTTAAATCCTAAATTGCATAATATACAAGTGACTGAGAGAAAGGCTCCATATGAGGATAGAGATGTAATGAAGGGATTTTGGGCTGCAATAAAATTTTTTTATAGCTTGGGTGAGGATGCTTCATTTATGAGGAGTCAATGAAATAAGTTTCCATATGGGCATGGTGATTTTCCTTTTGTGGAAGCTTAATATAACATGCAACCGAGAAAAGACCCTATAGAGTGGTACTGGAACCATGAAGATGAAACCCTTGAATTACAATCATTTGCAATAAGTTTTCTTTCACAAGTAGCCAACTTTTCATCTTGTGAGAGAAATTGGAGTATTTATGGTTTAATTAATTTATTAAAGAGAAACCGATTTTGGGTCAAAAAAAGTAAATAAAAAGGCATTGTCTACAAGGAGGGTCCTTCAACAAAATGGGGCCAAATGTCACTTGATGGAGAAGTTGTAGCCATGGTGTATGAAGTGGTTGAAGTAGATGGCCTTAGTGATTTACCCCTAGCTCTGTTACCAACAAAGGAACTTGAGTTTGAGAGTGATGAGTATTTGGAGATCATTATATATGATAACCTTAATATGGATGATCGTGATGTAGAAATGTAGATGATAGATTTTTATTTTTTTTGTATCAAACTGTCAAACTATTAAGATTTCTGAATTTTAATATATGCAATTTAAAGACTAATATCAAATATGTCATGCTAACTATGTACTTGGACTATTTGACATAATGACATTTGTCATTTGTATATTTAAACTTTAGAATTAATATTCATTACCAAACTTTTTCACTATTCTTGCTTTGAAAGTTAAATGTCATTATACTTTTATTAAATTAAACATTAAAAAAAATCTGTTTCTGTTTCACAATTACAACATAGTTGTTCCTCCTAGACCCTCACTGTATGTTTCTCCCAGCTAGAAAAATTGTATGGTGGAAATTTTTTTAAGGCTTTACATTGAGATTCTTAAATTTCAGATAAGCATTAAGACAGAGGAAACATCGTAATTACACATCGTACAAATATATATCTACGAAAGTTTTCACTACCCTTCCATCCATGCATTCTCATGATCTCTCTCTATTTATTGTGTGAAGAAATATTAGCACAATACCTCGCAATGGATCAGATCGACACCAGTCAATTGGAGAAATTAAGCATCGGAGAATATACTCAAGCTCGGCGCTCGATCGGAGAGACTACAAATTTACGCACATACGAATCCCCCAAGTCCAACACACCGATTGGAAGGTGAGATACATTCTATTTGAATACTTTTGTCTTCTCTGCCACAAGAATCCAATTCTAAAACTCACTTGTTATTTCAATTAACAGTGACCGAGGACAGAAATTTTTGGCTCAAGATGTATTTCTCAGTCACAGTGGTAAGCAGAAAAATTTTGTTAGGCAGCTGTACAGAGACCTCACAAACCAGGGTGTGTCCTGCTTCTTTGATCAAAATAGTGAAAGTTTGCCAGTGGGGGAAGATTTCCCCTCTCGTATTTTTGAAGCTGCCAAGACATGTAAAGTAGCAGTTTTACTTCTCTCTATGGATTTCCTCCTATCAAAGTGGCCAATGCTGGAACTCTCTACTTTCGTTGAAACGAGAGATAAATGCCAAAATCCCAACCTCAAAATTTTACCCTTGTTCTTCCAGATTTCCCCGGACGCCCTTAAAACCATTACACCAGACGACGAAAAGTGGAAAGAGTTGGAGAAATCCGAGGAAAAGCGAGCCGAATGGCACCAAGCTTTGAGTGCAATACGGCGAATTAACGGGTTGAAGTTCATTGAAGGTAATGATGAAGTGAAGTTTAGAGATGAAATTGTGAAAGAGATCTGGCGTATACTTCCAACACCCTCACCAAGGTATCATGTGTCTTGTATGCAAGGACAAGTACGCATGTGTCAGGTGAAAACACCCCAATACCTTCTTCTATGTTGGTTGTATTGTCACTATCATGTCTGCTTACTTATTTATTATATTTGTTTCTTCGACAAAGTTCAGCCGAACAAGAAGGGAATCCGTATTGCAGGATTGTAAGGGATAGCAGGCCAGGGGAAAACTACACTCGGCAAGGCTTTCTTGAACTTTAAACTGGGAGATTTTGAAGGTAAAGTATGTCATCTGGAATTTTCCAGAGGGGATTCGTTCGAAAGAATTAAACTTGCCCTGCACCACCTCACTCACTGCCCTCAGTCACATCTCTAAACACAGTCATGCCAAGATCAGGTGAGCAAATTCACATATTTTATTTATGTTGGCAGGATGTTTTTCCTCTAAATATAGATTTCTTTATACGACTCCAGTGTTATGTAAATGACTCTAAACAAGATGTGTAAGTAATCAACTTACAGGCACAAGCTGATCAGTTGTATAGAAGAGTGGAGGGCCGAAGGGTATTGTTGGTTCTCGACAATATCACAGAAGAAAGTATAGATGAGTTACGTAGTATCTTAAGGCAGAATTGGGACAAAACAGCTGCATCCTTTTGAGCTCTCGGAGTGTAGATGTTCTAGAGAAGCATTTCAAGATAGATAAGCAGTCATGCATGCACGTCCCAGGGCTCAAAGAGGAAGAGGCCATAGACATCTTGTTGGAAAGGACATTTATAGAAAAGTCAATGTTTGGGGCAGAGGACAAAGCTTCTGCTGTCAAGTGTGCATACAGATGTTCGTTCAAGGAGGTTGGTCGGAGAGTTGGAACATTTCACCTGTTAGCCTTAAAAGCTTTTGGCGGCCACCTCTCCAGTAAATGCGGTTCGTATTTGTCAAATTGGGTTAGTGATATAGAAGGCTGGGTAGACCGGTGCGGTTACGGTTTGGATGACTTGTTGGCTTTGCTGGGAAAAACTTTTGACAACATGTGTCCCGAATATCGCACCATATTCATGCTTCTTACCCTATATATACCGCCTCATATGTCTCACCACATAGTTAATCAATGGCTGGCAATGATACTCAACAAAGAAATCTCATTTATTGAGAAAGCAGTGAGTTGAATATTTGCTTTTAAACCTTTATAGTTTTGTGATATGGGCGTTTTTAATTGAAAAAACGCTGAACGCCTACTTTATGCGTGGTTTCAGGTTGAGGATCTATGTAAGAAGTCTTTTACTGAAGAATCTGGACCTCAAATTCGCATACACGACCTATATGTTGAGTTCGCACAAAGCAAAGCAAATGAAATGAGGAGCTGGCTGTGCCGGAAGGGTGACCCACGTAGTACACGTAGGTTAATATCAGAAGATAATGCAGGGTTTGAATTGGCTAAGTTGGAGCAATGCATGCATCTAAGAACGTCCCAGATCGCCCCACACGACCTTCAAAGTATGTTGGTGCTTGAGCTTATAGATGTGGAGAATATGAGCAAACTCGACATGGGTGGGATGGGCCGTCTCAGAAGTATTACATTACACAATTGCAAAGACCTGGCAGCGCTTGAAGGTATGGAAAAGTTGCAACAGCTTGCGTGGCTTCAGATAAGCGATGTAGATCCAATGTTTGAACTTCCGGAGCTAAGCAGCCTCGAAGGTTTACAACATCTTGAGATCAATATTGCAGGCAGCCAGGTGGTCAATCACCTGGGAGATCTTACCGGTTGTGTTTTTCTGAGAGAGATTAATGTTCGTTGTCGATCCCTCTTAGAGTTCCCAAGGTTGAATGGTTTGCGGTATTTGGAGAAAGTGGAATTTAGTGTGTTTGATAAAGTGAAGGGGCCCCTCGACTGTACAAAATGCGTGGAGCTCCAAAGTGTTGACCTCGATAGTTGCTGTCAGATGGTTTCCTCACCGCTCCTCTCTGGGTGCAAGAAACTATCAAAAATTGTATTGTGGGAATGTGATGCAATGACTTCATGTGTAGATATAGATGTGCCAAGTGATTTAAGGACACTAGAGTTGTCTGTTTCATCAGCAGCTGCTTCGTTGCCCAAAAGTATAGAGTCTTGTTATGGACTGAATAATCTTCAAGTGCAGAATATGTGGACTCTTAAGAAGCTTCCGAGTTTCAGAGTGTTATCAGACTTGTCTGTGCTCGAACTTGGCAAGTGTGGTATAAGGGAGCCACCAGATCTTACATGTTGTGTCTTGTTGGAGGATATTTACTTTTTCACACTCGAGAATTTAGAGTGGTTTCCCAACTTCTCATCTCTGAGGAAGTTGAAGAAGTTAAGTTTGTATGATTGTTGGAGCATTGAATATCCTCCCGATATTAGCGGTTGCCATGAATTACAGGTATTCCATCCAGTCTATAACGACAATATGAGAAGACTTCCAAACATGGGAGAGTTCCCACAATTAGAGGAAATCAAACTAAGTTGGCATTCTGAGGATTGGCATCGTTTGGCGGAGGTCACTAATGAGAGAAATGTGCATTGGCATTCTGAGAATGAGATCACTAATCGGACATATTTGGATTGGGACATGTCTTGTACCGCTGAAGGTTACTCTCTTCAACCTTATGAGGACCTTCAATCTTGTCTGGAGCGCTTTAAAGGCGAAGGGTTCTCAAATTTAAGTGATGTAAACGCACCAAAAGCATTGAAAGAGTGGCAGTGGATGAAGGGTAAGACAATACTAGTGAAAAAGTATGTCCGTGGAGGGAAGCTCTATTACTGAAGATAATGAAGAGGGCGCCTTTGGATGGATAATCGTCCCAAGAAATTAGATGGAGGATTGTCACGAACCAAATTTAGACTAGTAATCTTTACTTTATTATTATGCTAGACATTATTCTATGTTAATAAATGTGTTTGACGATATTATTTAATGAGATGATAATATGGTATTAACGATATTTTTTTATGTGATACTATTTATGAGGTGTACTGTTAATGAATTTTATATATCATGATGAGTTGACGTTTTCGATGAGTATGAGATGGATGCAGGGTTATATCATGATGAGTTGACTTTTTCGATGAGTATGAGGTGGATGCAGGATTGATCATCGAAGGAGTTCCCTAGTTTGTCCATAGCAACTCATAGAATGTGAATTTGTACACACACAATAATAATAATAATAAAATTAATTAATTTAGTTATTAAAACCAAATTAAAGATTTACAATTAAATAAAAAGTATAAATAAATAAATAAATTATAATGTTAAATTAAATTAAATTCATGATTTAAAAAGAAAAAATATTAAAATTTAAATTTAAGCATGTTGAAATTAACACGAGTTATAAAATTTAAACGTAGAGTCAAACTCTCTGTAACTTCCTGTCAATTATTGATTGCATAAATTTTGCTTTCTTTCTCTCATAACTGGCTAATCTAATTTACATCTTCTCCACTTCAACTCCCCATTCATCTTTGTTTTCATCAATTCTCATCCATCCATTTTATATCAAAATCCTCAGCTAGAACAATTATAAATAAATGGAAACCAGCCACCATTTGATACGTCCAAGATTTAGTTGGCGGCTTACACATACCCATCGAATTTTTCTAGCTTGGGCTGAGTCATCTTTCTGCAGGCGTCCAAGTTGGGCTAGGAACATCCAGCGGTTTGAAAGAACAAGGCGCCACCTCCTCCTTTCTCCATTTCCTCACCACAGATCGGTTGGGTTGACTTGCAGGCAAGGTCAGTTGGCAGGCAAGGTTAAATTTTATAGGGTTAAATTCGCACCCCCATATTCTTCTATTGCATTTTAGTTATAGTCGATCTGCATTATTATACGTAATGGGTTTAGAATTTCTTTACTGCCGAGAGGTTTGCAAGATTGACCTGCCAGCAGGGAGGCCATGCCATCATACTTTTTTGGCAGGGCAAATTTCTTTGTTTTTATTTTTTAATTTCTGGCTTCTGTTTATCACCCCTTCCCTCCTCACACTCTTCTCCCTGAGGTCGATCTTCTCTTATAGATATAATAGGTTTAAATTATTTTTAAGGGCAAAATCGATTCCATATGGGTTAATTCGCACCTCACTCGCACCTCTCTGTGATTAATTTAATTTGGTCGATCGGTTTTGATTGATTACTGGCGTAGAATTCAAACTGGGTATCAATACAGATTTAGAGAAAACCCATCACACCCCTTATTTTGTTTACTCTAAGATTTGTGCTTGACAATTTTTTTTTTCGTTACAGCCGATCCCCTTAGCTAGCATAGTCGTTGAAATCAGGTTTTTCTTTATATTCTTTGCACCCTTACGTTATTACTGAGATTATTGTCTCTTTCGTCTTTGTGTTTTTTTTTTGAGATTTCACGCCACATAGTGGATTCTGAATCATACATTAATCGATCTTGGTAAGTATTATTTTCTTGACAATTATAGTTTGATCCATTTGATTGTCAGTAATAAACATATATCTGTTCATAGGATGTGTATATTATTATAGTTAAATGGAAAACTATAATTGGGTATAAACAATAAATGAAATCCATAATGAATCTAATATTGATTAAATCTTAATATACATAAAACTAATCGGGGAGGGTAAATTTTATCTCATTTTTTTGTCTATGATGGATGTAAATTGGAAAGATGTTCTTGTTTATGGGATAAACCAGGGAAGGGTGGTTTCATATCATCTATGCAAAAGGGTTAATTGGCCAATAATTTAATTAATTTCTCCCTACCATAACACATGTAGTTAAGTTCAACAGCTTGGTTGTTAGATACTACATGCATGTGTAGGTTCCATTCCTGATAGTTGATTTTGATTTACTAGGGAACTTCATCATGAGGGATGAGAGCTCATCATGAGCACCGAGAAGCGTAAGCTTCTTTTGGTTGGGTAGATGAAACACTTGAGTCATATGTTAGTCTTTCAGTTTGCAGATGGAGGTGAGTCTGATGGCAATGGAGACAAGACATCCAGAGATAGAGATTCATTGTAAAGTCTTATGGACTATTATATTTTTTATTATTATATTTTGTAAAATTAACCAATGTGGTCTTATGATCAAGCTATGTAAGCTATGTAAAGGGTCTATGAGGTCTACTGTAGTAAATGCGATAGGAGGTCACCATGTAAATGTAACTAATAGAAAGTAAGAAAAAACACTAACCCACTAACATGTGTCAATCATATGCATGACTAATTGCTTATATGTTTCTTTTGATTAGTTTTCTATCTTTTCATTTGTGAGTGCTTAATGCTTGGGACGGGTAGTGCTCATTTAAATTTGATAGGTATCCTTATTCGTATGTTGTAATAGTTGTTAGGTTGACATAGCAAGTCATAGTTCTTCAAGCACGTTGATCTTTAGTTATCTTAAGTTTATTTTAATCATATGTACACTAACTATGGGTTTGCAATAATCATCAAATTTGCATGTTATTTTCTTAGCTTCTACATGCACGTTGACATCTAGTTTACCTTCACCTTTATATATTATATGTATGCATGTTTATTTGATATGCATGTATGTTTAATCTTGCACTTATATTAATGGTAATTTGTATTCATTTGTATAAATGCATTTTAGACTTTCATAGGATTTGATTATGATAGTTAGTCTAAGATTAGGACTAGCAGGTCCTTACAATGATGGGGGACTATCTTCCAATAGACGCTCATACGAGTCATTTTATAATCATAATTTTAAAATATTTCTGTATAGTCTACTTATTTGAATTTTTGAAGGGGACAAGCAGTTGATTCTATTTCAGGAATTGTTATAGCACTTGTTGATTTAATGTCTAATTTTTTTATAATATTTTATTAATAATTATAATTTTAAAGTTGTTACTAACGATGACTATCTATAATTGAATGAAACTATTCTTTGGATTAAAATATAATAAACCATGTGATGTCACACTAGTGCACCATTAAAAAATGACTTAGTGCACAAGCATCGATCTCACTTTTTTTTTGGTTTCTCTAGAGTTTGACAAAAAGAATTTTGATGAGACATCATATTTGATGATGTGGCCTTGAAACCTTAGTTATAAGAAGAGGACTTTCAAAGTAAGCTATTGTAAAAAAATGGGAGTGGTTTGAAATCCCCATATAGGAATTTGAGAAGTGCGAAGTTATGATGCTCACCTTTGGATCATTTCTCCTAGTTCCTTTTAATGTTTGTATTATATATTTTAATTTTTTGAGGTTTTGGTAATTATGATTATTATTATCCTAAAGGCATTACTTATGTGAAATAAATAACCTATTTTTTGAAATCAATGATTGAGAATTGAGAAGAAGGATGCCAGATGATAGAATAATTAATCTCAATAGTATAATTACATTTATACTAATTTAAAAAAAAATTATAAAAAAAAATTAATAAAAAATATATTTAAATATTATAAATTAAAAAAAGAATATGCATAAAACAATATATCTTTTATTATTATCTTCTTTTGATAGGAATATCTTTAAATATTATTATTTTTATATCTTTAAACATTAGAATCAATTTAATTTATAATTCTTTTGTTTATCGGTAATGAGTCGGTGTCGATGAGGTGTACATACCTTACCCCCTTGTTAGATTTGAAATTGTGACCTCTCTATCAAGAGAACAAGTTCTCCACCACTAAGCTCACTCAGGTTGTACTTAATTTATAATTTCTTGTTGGAGAGTAATTATATTTGATTTTTTATTTGTATTTATATAATAAAATAAGTTTCAACTTTAAACCTAAATTAAAAGTTTAGAGTGAGAAACCAAGAGATAAAAACTAACTTTTGATTACTTGTTTCATGCCAATAATTTAAGGGCAACATGTGTCTTTTGGGAGTTATGCTTAGGATATCATGTCATTTGACTATTATCTCCGACTATATCTCTCTCCCCTATCTATATCTCCTTACTTCTCCATGTATCTCTCTCTTCTTCCTCTATCGTACCCACTATTTCTATCTCTCTAGCTCTTCCTCTTTCTATTCCTCTCTCTTCCTTTCTCCCTATCACTCCCTCTTTTTATATCTCTACTTATCCTATATCCTCTCTCTATTTCTCTTCCCCCTCTCTCTCTATTTATTTGTATGTTTCTCCCTCTCTATATCTATCTGCATATATCTCTCTCACTCACACACACATTCTCTATTTCTCTCTCCCTATCTCTATTTCTTTACCTCACTCAAAAATACACTCCCTATTTCTTTCCTCTATCTCTATCTCTATCTCTATCTCTATCTCTATCTCTATCTCTATCTCTCTCTTATACACTCTTCCCCCTTCATCTCTCATATTCCCTTTATATGAGTAAAAGTACAAAGTTGTGTCACACTTTTATTAAGGAAATGACCAACACGAATTTAAATTTTTAAATTGAATCAATGCAAAGTGACATATATGTTTTAGATTTTGAAATGATGTAGATTCATAAAATTTATATTTTTTAGTATGATTTTTGTTTGTAATGAATAAAAAATGAATATAATTTTTCTATAAAATAAACACTGACATTTAGTTGTTGATAGCATGTTGAAATTTACGTTACACGAAGCATCACATTTTATATAGTAAATTTTATCAAATTTTCTACAAGTTTTTCATGTGTATTGATAACTTGAAACTTTAGTACATGAATATATTTTTTATCTATTTTTATAATTATATAGTTTTAAATAAGATGTGTATCAAGTATAAAGTGAGAGAAAGCATACAAGTGAGACTCATGGTTAGTCTTAACAACTAAAATGTGTGCATTATATTTAAGATTCTTGATGCTAATGAAATATAGAGAAAATCCAACTTTTCTCCCATTCTAGGTGATCTAGTAGATAGGGATAAGATTAGCTAATAAATTAGGTATACAAAGGTGTTGAACGCTACTGAATGTAGAGAGGGGGGTAAATCAACATTTACTAAAAATTTATCAGATTAAAAAAATTATTCCACTTCAACCATTCATCACATGTGCATGAGAGTAAATAATTGAAACAACAAATCCATCCACACAAGAACACAAAGATTTTTATGTGAAAAAACCAAACTAGGAAAAACCATGGTGAGAATAAAACTCAGAATATATGTACAATAAATGTTTACAAAGATTTAGATAATAGATCAGGGAACTCACTACTCCAAACTTGTAGACTGAGGTGCATAACCTTAGGGAAATATACAAAGGAAAGACTTGCACAACTAAAGATTGCTTCTTTAGGGGAAAACACAAAATATCTATCGTAATACAATATGAATAAGAGATTGAATTGGAAATGGGAATAACATCTACCAACATGCAAATAACAGTTGATAACTTAATACTCATCTGATCCAGCTTCTATATTTGCACGATAACACAACTGGACCATTGCATTGCTCTAAACTTGCATCACATTCACATAATATAGCTTACATAGTCATCTTCATTCCATACGCCCATAATACTTTCCTCTAAATTGCACACTCTACACATAACCCAATTGATTTGTCCATTATCTACTAACCAGAACAATAAAAATATCTATTAGTTTAGTCAAAATATGTAATGCATGTCTATTCATTATCGGCCCAAAACAATGCATGCGAAAGGAAAAAGTGACATGTGAAGGCTCACACCAAGATGGCACAACTAATATCAACAAAATGACTTTACACAAAACCACTCAGACCAAAACATATAAGATAATCCATGTTGATCTATATTATCTAAACACTTAATTCAGACCTAAAAACAAGATATGCAGACCACCACAAAAGTAGCATAACATGATAAGAACATACTCCAATGGTCCAAATCACCCATAGAGAACTAGCAAGATGAAGAATGCAGTGTGTGCCTCTACAAAATACTAAATTGCACCAATATTGGTCATAAAAATAGATAGCCCTCACAATAAGTATTTGTCAACTAAAAACTAAAATGTAAGAAGATTGGTCCACCATAGCCACTCTTCTCTAATACATTATAAATAGATATGATACTTATCTGGTACACACATGCTTCTAGACAAATATACCGTTCACTAGAATAGTCACCATAGATAGTAACACATCTTTTAAACCAAACAAAGACACTATTCTTTTGAAAATACATCATATTATCAATATTAGCTATCCAAAAAGCTCATAGATAATTAGCATAGTATATCCAAGTATTCTTGAAAATACTACATCATACTACACAAGAATCTGCATACAACTATGCATCATATTACTAACTGATAGACATCTAGACCAACAACTAGGGGTAAGTGCACAAAGATGGTGGTCAGAAAAGTGGACACACCAAAACGCATACAAGGTATTTCAAATTTAAAGAACCCCGTATGCGTTTTGGCTCGTTTTGCCGAGCCTAACCAAAGCTAAACCGCGTACACGGTTTAAAACATACTAACCGCATACACGGTTTAAAGAATAATAACCACGTACGCGGTTTAAAGCATACTAACCGCGTACGTGGTTTAAACACTAAAACAGCATACGCGGTTCTGTCTGTCAATAAAATTCAATTCACTTAGCATTCCATTAGGTTTTTCAGTGGGATATATACATAAAATATAACATTTAAGTATAAGTTTCTTATACTTTAAGTTATATTTTATGTATATATTGTCAGGAGTTTGAGAGTGGTTCCAGATCTCTAAGAGTTATAATGTAGATTCTAGTTTTTTGAGTATTCTTATAAATTTTAGACTTAGTCAAATTTCAGTAATCAGCATGCTCATATCAGCATTATGTCTCTCATCTCTTCCTTGCATTCCCCCTCTCTCTTCCTTAACCCCTACCTTTTTGTCTCTTAGGCATCTCCCTCTCTACTTTCTTCCCTCGGATATCTCTTTGTCTCTTTCTCATCTCCCTCGCCCTCTTTCTCTCTTTCATATATCCCTCTCTTTCTCTCCCTCTCTTAAATATCTCTATCAAGTTTCTCTCCCTCTCTCAAATATCTCTATCAAATCTCTCTCTCTCTCTCTCTCTCTCTCTCTCTCTCTCTCTCTCTCCTCTCTCTCTCTCTCTCTCTCTCTCTCTCTCTCTCTCACACGTCTCTCTCCCTATCTACCTCTCTATCTCTCTATCTCACTCTCCTCCTCTATCAAGTGTATCTCTTTCCCACTCTCTCCCTACGTCCCCACCTCTCTCTCTCTCTCTCTCTCTCTCTCTCTCTCTCTCTCTCTCTCTCTCTCTCTCTCTCTCCTATTCTTTATCTCTAAAGTCTCTCCCTCTCATCCTCGTTCTCTCTATCTCACTTTCTCCTTCTCTCAGGTGTCTCTCTCTCATTCTCTCCATCTTCCATCTCCCTCCCTCTCTCCCTTTCTCATTACCTCTCTTTCACACTCTCTCCCTATCTCCCTCTCTTTGCACCTCTCTCTCTAGTCTCTTGTAATATCCTTCCACCCCTTCCTCCCTCTCACTCAAACTCTCTCTATCTCTCACCCTCTCTTTCTCTCTCTCTCACCTTTCCTCCCTTCACCTCTTAGGTCTCTCTCTTTCTCTCCCAATCCCTCTCTCTCTCTCTCTCTCTCTCTCTCTCTCTCTCTCTCTCTCTCTCTCTCTCTCTCTCTCTCTCTCTCTCTCTTTCTCTCTCTCTCTCTCTCTCACACACACACACACACACACACACACACACACACATTTATCTCTTGTCTCTCCCTCTCAGTCTCTATCTCTCTATCTCACTCTCCTCCTCTCTTAGGTGTATCTCTCTCCCATTGCCGCCCTCTCCTCCCCCTCTCTCCCTCTCTAGGGTCAAAAGGTATTCTCAAGGGTCATATGGTATCCTAGGGATCCATGCATGTGTCCTAAGGGGTCATAGGATGCCATATGACCCATAACGACATATAAGAGGTCATATGGAGTCTTAAGGGGTCATAAGACACCATATGACCCCTTAGCACACCATACAACATCGAAGGGGTCATATGGTATCCTAAGGGGTCATATGACACTATATGATCCATTAGAACACCATAAGACCTATAATGATGCCAAATAGTATCCTGAGGGTCATAGAACACCATATGACCCTTTAGGGCACCGTATGGTGTTGTTATGGGTCGTATGGTATCTTGAGGGGTCATATGGCATCCTATGACCCCTTAGGACACTATATGATGTCTTTATGTGCCGTATGGTGTCTTAAGGGGTCATATAGTGTCCTAAGGGGTCATAGGACACCATATGACCTCTAATGACACCTAAGGGATCATATGGTGTTCTAAGAGGTTATAGAATACCATATGACCCTTTAGGACACCATACGACCCATAACGACAACATATGGAGTCCTAAGGGATCATATGGTGTCCTAAGGAATCATAGAATACCATATGACACGTTAGGACACCATATGACCCATAACGACATGTAAGAGGTCATAAGGAGTCCTAAGGGGTCATAAGACACCATATAACCCCTTAGCACACCATACAACCCATAATGACACCAAATGGTGTCCTAAGGGATCATAAAACACTATATGACCTCTTAGGACACCATACAACCCATAATCACACCATATGAAGTCCTAAGGGGTCAAATAGTGTCCTAAGGGGTTGTAGGAAACCATATGACCCCTTAGGACACCATATGATGCCTAATGACACCATATGGTGTCCTAAGTGGTCATAAGGTGTCCTAGGGGTCATACGACAACATAAGAGACATAACGATACCATATGGTGTCCTAATGGCTCATAGAACACCATATGAGGTCTTTAGAACACAATACGACCCCTAACAACATCTAAAGGGGTCATAGGACACTATATGACCTCTTAGGAAACAATATGACCTGTAATGATGCCAAATAGTGTCCTAAGGGGTCATAAAACACCGAATGACCCTTTAGGACACCATATGGTGTTGTTATGGGTTGTATGGTGTCCTGAGGGGTCATATGACATCCTATGACCCCTTAGGACACCATATGGTGTTGTTATGGGTCATATGATGTGTTAAGGGGTCATATGGTGTCCTAAGGGGTCATAGGACACCATATGACCTCTTAGGAAACAATATGACCTCTAATGACATGTAAGGGATCATATGGTATCCTAAGGGGTCATAGAATACCATGTGACCCTTTAGGACACCATATGACCCATAACGACACCATGTGGAGTTCTAAGGGGTCATATGATGTCCTAAAGGAACATAGAACACCATATGACCCATAGCGACACCTAAGGGGTCATAATACACCATATGACCCCTTAGTACACCATATGACCCATAAATATTATCCAACCAATACATCCACATGATCCAAAGAAACCAATACGTTCATTTTCTTTAGACGTTCTACTTTATATCCTATCTTCTATAAAAAGAAAAAGAAAGCCAACCACCTTGTCAATCTTCTTATCACCTTATATATATGCAAACAAAAAGAATATATATTGGAGGGAGAGGAAGAGAGAGGGGAGGCAGGGGGAGAGAGAGAGAGAGAGAGAGAGAGAGAGAGAGAGAGAGAGAGAGAGAGAGAGAGAGAGAGAGAGAGAGGGAGACAATACACATGCATACACACATATGTGTATATATATTTAATATATTATATATTATTATATACATATATATATAAATATTATATATCTTTTATTTTTTATATTATATATAAATTATAGATTATATGTATATACACATATTATATATATACAATAGCATATTATACACACTCCCAAAATTTAACAAACTTAGCCCGTACATGCTATTTATAGTACAAATAGCACGTACGCGCTTTTTATAGTACAAATAGTGCGTACATGCTTTTTATAGTTAAGATAGAATGTATGTGCTTCTTACACCATAAGTACCTCATGTAAATGTTATTGCGATTTCCAATTTAATGAATAAGTTATATGCAAGATGGTGTATTTAAGATTTTGGTATTATGACTATGACAATAATATTGTTGTCTTTCTTTTTCTGCAGGTATGGAGGATGAACATGTATCGATTTCAATGTCATCCCCTTTCTTTTGGATGATGCATATATAGTAAGGTAGTCACAATCAAGTGGCACCTTGATCGAACATGTCTTTTAGACATGTCCGACCAAGATGTCACTTGGTCGTGACTCTTACAAATGTCAATTGATCCACTTGGTGTCTATGATAACTAATCGGTGCCATTTTAATGATAACAGATCGATATAAACACACCTGATAATGAATCGGTATCAAAGCGAACAAGCCTGATAACTAATAGCATTACATATGATATTGGGTTAATACCCCAATATTATATTAATGCCGATTCATAAATGAATCGACATTAATATGCTATCGAGTTACTAGCCCAATAGCATTTAGATCGACGCTTAACTGTGTTAAGCAAGTCGTCGATCTAATCCATCTTTATCCAATGTCAATATCATAATCATGATCAATGTTACAGTCTGATAAACATATTCAGTTCGGAAAGCATAAATCAGATAATCTAATAGCATAGATGAGTAAACCAAAATAGAATAGAGGAGATTAACAGGTTAGGAAAGTCTTATCTTGCAGAAGCTACTAATGCATTAACACTCCCTCTTAGCTTTGGGAGATAGATAAAGTAACCTGCATCAGATTTCTTTTCCATAATGTCAGTCTCCAAGAATATATATCATCTATACATATGATATGAAGTACCATCAGGACATAAGATACAAATATAAAACATAAAACATCACTCTAAGTATGTGACATAGAGTATCACCTAACCATGTGATATAAAAGATTCATCGTTTCATTGTGACAAGATATCACCTGAACATGCAGTATCAGTATTGCCTAAACATGCAATACTAAGGATAAACATATGAGGATGGTTATATTCTCATCTTATCCAGGTTGTGATATGTGCACAAACATTTTATACAAATGTTTTATCACAACACCATCATGGCACATCCATGACATACCAGAGATCCAACATGATAACTAGTTTAGAGAATCATAAGATCATCACCTTATGATGTTTGCATACAAGTGTTCATAATCTGAGAGATCGCCACCTCTTAGATATGAACACAAGGGGTGAAACCCAGAATGTCTCAACATGACAAAAGAAGTTTACACATTAAACATCTTATTTACAATGCAGATTACCTTTCTATCATACCTAAACCTTTTCTGAAGAGATCAACCTTCACTCTGGAAAGTGGTTTGGTCAGAATATCTACTGTCTGATCTCCTGTACTAACATATTCCAATTTGATCACATTTTTGTCTACCATGTCTTGTACATAATGGTATGGAATCTCAATATGCTTAGATCTGTCATGAAATACTGGATTTATAGAAAGCTTTATGCAGCTTTGGTTGTCATAGTGGATGATAGTGGGTTTCATAGGTTCACCAAATAGTCCCACAAGCAACTTCCTAAGCCATACTGCCTCTCGAGCGGCCATGGAAGCTGCAATGTACTTGGCCTCGGTGGAACTCTGTGCTACAGAAGACTATTTTCTATTGATCCAAGAAATCATGGTTGATCCTAAACTGAAGCAACACGTTGAAGTGCTTTCCCTGTCAGTCAGACTCCTAGCCCAATTTGAGTCTGTAAATCCATGTAGGTTTAGATCGACTTTCTCATATTTGAGACCAAGGTTTAGAGTACCTTGTAAGTATCTCATAATGCTTTTCACTGCAATCAAGTGGATTTCCTTAGGCTCACACATAAAATGACTTAAGGCATTAACCGCATAACAGATATTTGGCCTTGTATTCACCAGATACATCAGGGACCCAATCATCTATCTGTAGAGAGTAGGGTCAGTGGATTGTGACTCTGCTGATGCTTCTTTAATTTTATGTAAATTTGTTTCCATGGGAGAGGTCATAGGTCTACAGTTATGCATTCTAAATCTCTTCAAAATGTCCAAGGTATACTTTCCTTGGTTTAGTATAATATTTTCAAAATTTTGCCATATTTCCAAACCTAGGAAGTAATGAAGGAGTCCCAAGTCCTTCATATCAAATTATTTAGATAAATATTTCTTACATTTATCTATGAGGTGATCTTCTCCTATGATTAGTAAGTCATCAACATATAGAATCAATATTAACATATCACCTTTATTTTGTTTGTAGTAGAGATTTGGATCTGCATCATTTTTAGAGAAGCCTAGTTTAGAGAGATAGGTGTCAATTCTTTCATACCATGCCCTGGGAGCCTGTTTAAGCACATAGAGAGCTTTCTTGAGTCTGCACACATGAGACTCTACATCCTAAATTTCAAATTCTTCAGGTTGCTCTAGGTAGTCTTCTTCTGTGATCTCACCATTAAGAAATGTTGTCTTAAAATCCATCTGGTGCACCTTCCACCCTTTTGCTGCTGCAATGGCTAGTACTGTTCTTACTAAGGTATATCTGGCTACATGTGCAAAGGTTTCTTCATAATCTATTCCTTCCCTTTGAGAGAACCCTCTAGCTACTAATCTAGCCTTATGCTTTTCAATACTGCCATCTGCAGCATATTTGATTTTAAAAAGCCATTTAGATGAAACAACAGATTTCTTAGTAGGCCTAGGAATGATCTCCCAAACATCATTCTTCATAATGGACTGATACTCTTCAGACATGACATCCTTCCATACTTGATGTTTAAGTGCATCTGATACATTGTTTGGTTTAGATAGAGAGATCATTCATAAGAGCAACATAGCTAGTGAATTTATTAGGTCTTTTGCTTTCCTTGAAGGTTCTTGAAGGAGGAGCAAACTTCTAAGCTTCTGCTATAGTCTTGCTAGCCCATAGAGGTTTTTTCTTGAGGTTTTCTCTAGGTAGGATTGGAGTTTCACCTATAGTTTCCTCAAGATTCTCCCTCTGAAACTAAAGAGTAGGATCTTCTTCTATGTTAGGAGTGGGGATATAGATTTCAGGCTCTATTGTACTTAGGTCTCTTTTGAAGGCTAAATCTTCTTCAAAGATTACATCCCTACTAAGTTCAATATTTTTCTGACCATGTATATATATTCTATAGGCCTTGGATGTTTCACTATATCCTACAAGTATTCCCCTTTTTCCAGAAGGTTCTAGTTTTGGTCTTTTCTCTTTAGGTACATGTATATAGACATGACACCCAAATATTCTAAGGTGGCTGGTATCTAGCTTTAGTTTGGTAAATACTTCTTCAGGAGTTTTATCTTCAAGATGTGAGTGAGGTCATCTGTTTTGTATATACACAACAGTGTTAGTTGCTTCTGCCCAAAGATTGATATTTAGATTCTGATCAAGAATCATGGCTTTGGCAGATTCTACAATTATCCTATTTTTCCTCTTAGCTACCCCATTTTGTTGAGGATTATAAGGTATTGTTAGCTCCCTCTTAATCCCTGAGTTTTTACAAAAATCTTTAAATAATTCTGATGTGTATTCCCCCCCATTATCAGTCCTTAGGATTTTAATTTTATTTCTTGAGTAGTTCTCTGTCAATGATTTAAACTCTTTAAATCTACTAAGGATCTCTTCAGATTCTTTACACTTCAGAAAGTAGATCCAAGTTTTCTTAGAGTAGTCAACAACAAATATTACATAATACAAACATCCTCCTAGAGAGGGAACGGACATTGGTCCACATACATCATAATGAACTAACTCTAAAACTTTTCTTGTCTTCCTAGTACTATTATGGAAGGAACCCTTGATATTTTTACCTAGGGCACATCACTTGCATGCCTATGAATGATATTGTTGCAACTTAGGTAAACCTCTGACAAGGTTTCCCATAGATGATAAAGCTCTATAATTCAAGTGGCTTAGTCTTCTATGCCAGACCTCATTTGCATTTATTGCTTCATGAATTAGGGCTCGGTTGGGCTCTGTGCATAGCTCATACAAATAGCCTTGTCTTTGACCAATGACTTTAGCTTTCTTGATAGAAGAATTTCTTGGCCAAGCCAACACCTTGTTCTCCATGAAGGTTACTCTGTATCCATTATCTTCTAGGGTTGATATGGAGACTAGATTTCTCTTGATGTTGGGGACATATAGTACTCCTTCAAGTTGCAATGATATGCATGTCTTCAGTTTGATGGTCCAGGAACCAATTCCTCTAATTAGATGTGAGGAATCATCTCTGATAGTTACTTCCTCATCATTATCCTCTGTCATGGAGTCTAGCACTTCTCTAAACCCTATAATGTGTCTAGATGAGCCACTGTCGATCACCCAAGAGTTAGACTTATTTGATGCATGGCTTGTAAGTGCTGAGTAGAGGACATAGTTCTGGGAGTCATCTTCTCTTTTAGATTTTCCTGCTCTGGCAAATGTGGCTTATTTGGCTCTCTCTAGATATTTTGCAACAAATTGCCCGAACTTATCACACCTATAGCATTGAATGTGTGATAGGTCTCTCTTTGAAGTGTTCTTGCCTTGATGACCCTTCCTCTTCCTAAATTTCTTCTTCTTAGTTGTCTTATTTGTGTTAGTATTTAGAACTTGAAGGTCTTCGTCTATGTTCTTTTGTTTTATTCCCATCTTGTTCAATCTTGAATGTTCTTGGAGACAATCATCCCTTAATCTTTCAAACTTAGGATACTTGGACCTTGCACTGATGCCTTGGACGAATGTACTCCATCCACTAGGCAACCCATCTAGAGAAATGAGTGTTAACTCTTTGCTTTGGATCTTGTAATCTAGAGTTGCTAGTTCATCTCTTAGAATTGATATCCTCATAAAGTAGGTGTTGATTGTCTCCCCCTTGTTCATGGTGATATGATTTATTTCTCATTTTAATGCCAGAGTTCGACTTGCGTTTGATATCTCAAATGTGCTTTCAGGTGCTTTGAACATTTTATAGGATGTTTGATGTTTTCTTATGATGGGCATTATGTTGTTTCTCACCCCATCAACTATTATTTTTATGGCCTTTTCATTTCCCTCAATCCATGTTGTTTTGTCAGGTTCATTTTCAGGTTGGTTATTTTTATTTTGAACAAATGAATCCACTTTGTTCTCCTTTAAGATCATCTGGATTCTGAACTTCCAGGCTGAAAAATCATCGCCACCTCCGAGTCTGTCTTCGAATCTGATAGCATTGGCCATTGGAGAAATGTGATATAGTATATAACCTTGTTTTTAAATTATTCATAAAATTTAATAGCCTCAAGTTCGATCAACTTGGCTTTGATACCATGTAAATGTTATTGCAATTTCCAATTTAATGAACAAGTTATATGCAAGATGGTGTATTTAAGATTTTGGTATTATGACTATGACAATAATATTGTTGTCTTTCTTTTGCTGCAGGTATGGAGGATGAACATGTATCGATTTTAATGTCATCGCCTTTCTTTTTAATGATGCATATATAGTAAGGTAGTCACAATCAAGTGGCACCTTGATCAGACATATCTTTTAGACATGTCCGACCAAGATGTCACTTGGTCATGACTCTTACAAATGTCAACCGATCCACTCAGTGTCTATGATAACTAATCGGTGCCATTGTAAATGATAACAGATCGATATAAACACACCTGATAATGAATTGGTACCAAAGCAAACAAGCCCGATAACTAATAGCATTACATATGCTATCGGGTTACTAGCTCGATAGCATTTAGATCGACGCTTAACTATGTTAAGAAAGTCATCGATCTAATCCATCTTTATCCAATGTCAATATCATAATCATGATCAATATTACAGTCTGATAAACATATTCAGTTTGGAAAGCATAAATCAGATAATCTAATAGCATAGATGAGTAAACCAAAATAGAATAGAGGAGATTAACGGGTTAGGAAAGTCTTATCTTGTAGAAGCTACTAATGCATTAACACCTCGTACGCGCTTTTATACCATAGGTACCCCGTATGCACTTTTGTCTATTTAGGCTTGGAAATAGGCCTGGATGACAAAGCTACGGTTTGGAAGTTTGATTTCCCTCCATTTCCCTCTTTTTTGGTGTGTTTTATTTTATCGACTTGGTTTCTTGACTTTGTCATCATCAGGTTTACACATCATCAAGTGGGTATTTCTAAAATTTCCACCATATTTTCACCCATTTTCTGAGCTTTCTAACCATATAATTTTTTTAAAATTTGAACAACAATAACATATTATTATTGAATTTCTTTTACCAGTGTCTCCATAGTTCTTGGAGACACACGTGCACCATTTTTTTAATAACTTTCGATATAATTATCCAAATTTTAAAAAAATTATATATTATTGTAGTGAACTTGATTCTTTACAATTTAAAAAATAAATTGTATTTTCAATTTTTTTAGTGCAACTTATGCTTCACGCACGAATAGGTACCTAATTTTCAGGATGTGCTCTATCGGAAAAATCATAAAAAAAAATACTCAACAAAAAATTACAAAAAATACACATCTTCTAGTGCTCACTCTTAACTATCTTTCTGCCAAAGGATTTGTCAAAATACTAAATCTCAATATGAATTTTTTGATGTGCACATCAGACACTATGTTATGTTTTTCTGAAAAAATCAGGGTCTGTTTTTCATGTGCGAAGGATTTGACCCCCTTAATATTATCCAATTTTGAAAAGGTTTAATAGTTTGGAAACTAGATTCAGAGTACTACAATATTTGTTCTTTGATTATCTTCATATCTTGAGTGGATGACTTTCAAATTTTGCCTCCAAGTTCAGGTTCACCTGATTTTAGAAAGAAAGTGTCCACTTACACCCCCCTTTTTGACCACCATCTTTGTGCACTTACCCCTAGATACAACCAATGTCAGCGACTTAACTAGAGTACAATTTTAGATCCTATACTTCTACATCACATCACTTCTATACCAATAGAACCAACAACCAAACCAAACCAACAAACCAAAAACTAGACCACCAATAAGTCAAACCACAACAATAGGTTTGACATCAATGACAACAAAGACTCATATATGCAACAAAAGGGCATATGACTCAAATATACTAGAGCTAACATAAATTGATCCCTTTTTGTTGATATGTGGTGACCGATCATGCAAGTACTATACATTTGTTAAGCAAGGGTTCAAGAGCACAACACTCGAAGAAATTTTTTTGCCATTTTTGTTGAAAAAGAAATCGACTTTGAAAAAACCCTAAAAATAGCCAACTTTGTATGTTGCCCTAGAAATTGCATGTTATAAGCGGCTGGAATGAAAAAGGCATTGTAATGGTGTTGTACTGATTTACTGGATAATAAGAAAAGATTAGACGTCTGTGTTTTGTGGATGTAGCCCATCTTGGGTGAACTGCATTAAATTTTTGTGTTATTTGTGTTATGCATTTTTTTTCATCTTTTGAGTTTGTATCTGCATATAATTGTTAATTTGTATTTGTTCTAGATCTGCCTAAACCCTAACACTTTCAAATAAAATTCACTAGAGAATCATCCCTAATGAGAAAATATCTAGTATAGAATAAGGCTCCAATAAAGAAAAGGGTTTCTAATAAAGCCCATGTGATATGATGCGCTCGAGTGAAGAAATATCTACTATGAATAATATGTAATAGAAATATGTGTAATTACTTTTCTCTTATCTAATTTAAAAGAAATAGAGGATTTCTAAGAAAAATAACAATTTAGATTATTGATTTTATTTTTGAGAAGATCTTTTAGCTCATCAATATATTTTTTGTGACAAGAATTCTCACACTAGCTACAAGTTAGAGTTTCCTTTTTTCGATAGTTCCTTTTTTAAGAAAAGGATTTGAAGTCTATTTTTGGGGTAGGTGATAATTATCCTTGTTCTTTTATGACTTCTTAAAATTCTTTGGTTTATTGTCAGTTTTACTTGAATCTTTTTATCCCTTTGGTTGAACAACCAATAGAGCCTAAGATTGAGAAGGCTTAAGGAGACTCATTGAAAGAATATTCGCTTGTTCATGCATTAAAATTTCATAAATAAATAAAAAAGGTGTAATGTATGTTCATCTTATTGTTGGCGTAATTTTAGAAAATTATATAATTATTTATTAATTAGGTCCTTTAATTGCTTTTTCACTTAAGCTAAACTTAGGTTCTTTATTTTATCTAGGTGTTATGTTTTTTTAGTTTGAGTTCACTTAGAGGCGCTTCTAGCTAGCTATTATAGCTTGTAGTTGAGATTAATTTAGCTCCTACTTTGGAATTATTTACTTCTTCTATTTTTAGGATTTGGGCATCTATTTATTTCTAGAAATCAAGACATTCACTCATTGTAAGTGTACATCCAATATTATACCTACAATGTCGAATCTTCAATTCTTTTGTGCAATAATACAAATTTTTTTGGCTATTATAGAGCATATAATATTTTCTTGATCTCTTTTGTGTCATAAGTGTTTTTCTTGTAGATGATTCTTGGCTCCTATGGTTGATTATCAATTTCTACATGGTATCAAAGTACAATCTTAGCTCCTACATAGTATCAGATTTTTTTTGTCAAGATTTTGTTTGCATCCTTGAGGGATCCAACTTGAAGTAAGTTTTTTGTGCACTTTAGGATCAAACAGATCTTACCTTTGCACCCATAGAGTAAAAAAATCTCATGTTATATTGGCCCAGTTAGTTATTGTGTCAAAAGACCGATCTATCAATGCTCGATACAAACTATAGAGATATGGATCACATGGGAGGCAGTTAGTCCCTTGTCATGAATCCTGAGGGGAGCACCGAGCATTTTTCCAACAATCTCCCCTTCAGTGTTAACTGAGGTGATTCAAACTTGTGACCCAACACTTCGATACAATTTGTTGGCCTAGTTTGCCATTACGTCAAGAGACTGATCTATCAATGATCGATACAAACTATAGAGAGATAGATCATACAAGAGGTAGTTATTCCCTTGTCACAAATCTTGAGGGGAGTGCTAACCATTTTGCCAACAAGATCAACTGTTGTTTCATCAAAGTCTGAGAAGTTAAAAAATTGGGTTCATTTGGTTGTAGGCACAAAAATTGACGTAAAATATGGGGATAGCTGAAAACTATGGGACCTTTGGAATAAAATGGAGGTCACCATCATTCTCAAGAGGCCCATAAACCTTAACATCACCTATCAAATTGTCAAACTCAGAGATTGACAAATTTTTTGGTGATTTTTTATTGGTACACTTTATGAGGAATGTGAATCTGTACGACTATAGCACCTATGTTAGCACTAGCATTGGCAAAAAATTTCATGCAGGTCTACAAAAAATATTTTCCAACATAAAATTTAGTTTCAAAACTTTATCATTAAAATTTATGTGAAAAGTTGGAGGGTTTAAATTTTTATTTGCTAAAAACTTGAACTATAAGAGAAGGTACATAATTTTTTCTACAACTGAAGTAAATTTATGCAATAATGTTGACATCATCAATTAGTCTCCTATTTTTTCTAAACCCACTAAATTTGGCATCCTTCTAATTTTAGTGAACCTCCTCTATTTTTAGCCCTCCGAGCTTTAGAAAGAAATGTGTGGTTTTTTGTCCATAACTTCATCATATAGAGTTGAAATTGGGAAAAATAGATTTCATTGGAAAGATAGTTCTGGCACTTATCTTATTTTGTAGGTGGTTAATCAAATTCTGCACCAATTTTCTGTATTAGGCCTCCAAATTTAGCCTTCAATTTCGTGCTCGTGGGGCAATAAATTGCACATCCAAACTCCATTTTTCAAGTTCCACACATCATCAAAAAGATCTTAGAGTCCCCTATTTACATCTCAGGTTCTTTTTTGTATAATTTTTATCAAGTACTCAGAGATCTCAATTTTGTCTTTGTTGGGGTACATGCACATTGGGTCACCATTTGTATTGAGGGTTTATATTTTTATATCTTTTTTGGAGATTATCTCAAGGAGTGAATCATGTATAAGGGTTGTAGGAGTAAATATTATGGGAAAAATAAACGTGGACTTGAAATGTTTCCTATATTATCGCATAATATTTTCAACTCTTGCTTGAGTGTGCATTAAAATCTCAAGTTGGTTCTTCTCCAAAAATAGAGATAGTTGTTGTACCTTAATTTATTGAGACCCTTATTCTTATTAAAAAGGATAATTCATCTATTTTTCTTCCTGACAGGGATTCCTATTTGATAGGCATTGCTTCATTGTTTGTGGAGTCTCATATTTTAGATTTGCAAGATACATTTGAGGGTTTATCTCTCTTGTTTGATGTTATTTAAAGAACAATTGTTGTCACATCATGTTTATCTTTGGAGCTTATTCAAAATCATTTTTCCATTGGTTCCTTGTTTGTCATCTTCTATTGTGTTTGTGCATTTACCTAATTGGTTTGTGGCATCTTTATCATCTAAGGATATGGTGACACATGAGTAGTTTGCAAAGGTATCATCATAAATTTAGATTTGGATTTCTACGTCTTCCATTTTATAGGAGTGACTTCTCATATCTTTGGTGGATTGGTTTGTTCTAAAGAAAAGATATGTTGTTTGCAAGTAGTGTATCATGTTTTGTCTCTAGGCATTCATCATTGGCATAGGAGCTACTTCTAAATTGGGGGGATTCTTATCCTCATTCTCTTTCTTATGGGTGAATATTTATTATACTTTTTTGACCAATTATATAATTGGGGTCCCACTCGGAGTCCTTCATCTTAGTCACATGTAGTACCTTTTTCACTGCATCTTTTATTTTTGGAGAGGGGTTTTTTCCCATGTGATGTTTTTCATTTTCTCTATTTAGAGAGACCTCATTAGTGTGAGTTGCATTGCTTTGCATTGATTCATACATGAGTACCTAATTAGGCTTTTTTGTCAAGACTCATTCACACATGCATTAAATGCATTTAGCATTAGATCTTTAGCTTATCTATAGGTTAATCTTAAGGGGGGTAGTTTGAGTTTAGTTAGAGGCACTTCTAATTAGCTTTTATATCTTGTAGTTGAATTTAATTTACCTCCTACTTTGTATTGCTAATTTATTCATTCATTCATTGTAAGTGTACCTCCAATATTGTGACTTCAATATTGAATTTTTAATTCTTATACCATACAAACTTTGCTTGATATTTTTTGTGTGATAGATATTTTTCTTGCAGATGATTTTTGGCTCCTATGGTTGATCATCAACCTCTACATGGTATTAGAGCACAATCTTAGCTCCTACACTTATAGTCAAACAATGACTATGAAAGCTATAAATAAAAGCTACATATTTAGGTCCAAGTTTTTAGAGAACACTAAATTAAACTTGAATATATTTTTTATTAATGCCACATGATTTGCATTATTCTCTAAGGGACCATTCAACTTTGTTACACAATCCTAGATATTTAGTAAAGGATTATGATCAAGCCTCATTAAATTATTATCAATATGATAACCCCTAACATCAATTTATACATCATTCAATTTGGATGATAATATGAAGAGAAATTCAACTCCTAAGATAATCAGCAACTTTTGTATGTTTAATAATTCATATCAACTTTTTTTTATCATGGGTGGGCCTAGTTACCTTTTTCTCTATTATGTAAAGTGTTGCACGTATTTTCATTCCCTATAGACTAATTGTATGGTGTTAGCAAAGAAAAATTCAAGGGACCTCTTTTGAAAGAAAAGAGAGTACAAGTAGGAAGAGATGAATAGTCACAAGAAGAATAAGAGACCCCTCAATTCACTAAATCAAAGAACCCCCCAACAAAAATGATTTGGCACTTTATAAATTTAGTGCTCTTACAATTTCCACTAGCAAGAAACACTAACTAAACTTGATTTTTCAAATCTTTGACAAATTCTAGAGGAATGAGAATATGTTGAAAGTACAATTTTGGTATAATACCAAGTGAAATAAATAGCACCATAATGAAGTATTAAAAAAGTCACACACTTTAAAAGAATCACTTCAATTGGAGATCATATGGAAATGTTATACAACTTTGAATTATTCAAAAAGAAGAACCATGTAGTGTCACTTGAAATAATCTATGAATTTTATAAAATTTATGTGCCAAATTTTGAAACCATTTGTACCAACACCTAGAGAATGAAAAATTAGCTAAGATAAAAATAAAGAAAAAAAAGCAAAGCTCCAAAGTCCAAGATAGGTAAGGTCAAATTTGGTCTTTAAAAACCAACCTATTCTTCTTTCACCAAATTTAGCAAAACTATTACCAAATTTTGAAAATTTGCCAAAACGGGTGCCAGCTTGATAATTTAGAATGTCACCAAAAGTAGAGAACCATCAGATAAATGTGGATGTCCATGAAATATGGTGAATCCACCAAAGAGGCCATTAAATGTGGTGGGGATGCCAAAAGAGGCAGAGAGGTTTAGGTAATATCAAGATAATTTACAATAATATTTTATAATATTAAAAAATATTTAATTTTATGGGGAGTGAAACCTCCATTCCATCCCACATAATGGAAAGGCCCTTCAAAAAATTAAAGCCCAATTTAAAGTGAAATTGAGCTCGATGAGAACCCAAATACCCTTAGTAGTATGATATGGTACTAGGGCCTATGGTTGTGCATGTGACAAGTACCTTATAATTTTTTTAATTTGATTATTGATTAAAAAATATTACAACATCTAGAAATTTCTAAATGTTTTAAGAAATAACTTTTGAAAAAAAAAACTCTCTATGATTTCATAAAATGATATTGCACATTTTTTATTTTTAAATATGCACATACATGTGTGTTCAAGAATCATATGACTCCTTTAGCAAAACACAATTACATTTTCTATTAACTTATCCAAAACCAACAACTTGACTATTAATTTTAAGGTTTTTTAGTTTTGAAGCATGATTGAAGGTCAAATATGATATGGAATGCTCTAAAATGGTAGTTCTTTGCTAGATCTTGCCACAAATCTCCCACTTCAAACTCTTGCAAATCTGACCTCTAATGTTTGATTCAGATGGAAGAATTCCTCAACTTATCTAGATTCAATAATGAGCTTATAATTTCATCGAGAATCTTTATGAGACCTATAACTAGCATTTCAAACTATGAAACTGCCTAAAAATTGGCATTTCCTCTATACTTTTTTATCGTCTAGATCAATCAAGGATCCCAGAGAAGAGAATACTCACATTCTTTGGAACTTAACATCTTTACACTCCTAGAATTACTAAATATTACCACACTAGAACTCACAATAGCTTTGATATCATTTAGGATTTGGGTAAAAAGAAACCCAAGAATGCAAATGAATGGAGGAAAGTAAAGATAGAATTTAGAAATGAGAAAGAAAAAAAATATTTTACTCAAGAGAATGCATATCTTACAATAAGAATGAAATGTTCATGTAAGAGGAAGATGTGGGTATGTATAAGATATTCCACCCAAGAGACTAAAAACATAACCAATATGGGATAATGAAAAAGTTCCTAAGTAAACCTAATCTAGTGTGGAAAGGACCTAAATGGATAGCTAGCTAGAAATGAACTAGTTAGAGAAAGTACCATGTTCACACTAACACCGCATAACAGAAAATAACCATACAATCCACTTAGCCATGGTGAAAAGCTTAAAAGTGTTACCTAATAACTACTTTTCATAATTGCACTCCTCACAGTGGTCATGGTTGAACTTATTTGCATTTGTTTGTGGTGTAAAAGTTAATTAAGAGAATCTCTTAATTAAATTATGCAAACGAGTTTCAAACTATCTAGAAAGTCATTCTAGACCTAAGCTTGCTCATTTTTATTGGTGTATCCTTGGCAATGCTTAGCATTTGGGACACAATTGCCTCATGGGATTGCAAATCCCGAATAAGCCATTTTTATGGACCACAAGTGACCATTAAACACATTTTAAAAAAAAAATTCACGATCTCAATATCCTTTCATTTAGATTGGTAATATCTTCAAACCCTTTGAACCTAAGCATTTTCTTGGCACATGTGTTATTAGGAGTTTGGCCCTAATTTTTTGTATATTTAACTTAAAATTGGCATGTTTTTCAGATGAAAATATTGTTCTTGCTTTCAAAAATTAGTCATTTAAATCTTATTTTAAGTGTTAATATTAATCACCACTTCTTTTTGTATATCAAGTCAATTGTCATTTTTTATGTTCTTTAATAAATTCAAGTTTGGATCAGAAAGGCTGTACATAATTAATATTTCTTATCAGTGTTATGACGCTTCTTCCAATATTGCAAGAGTTGCTCCAAGATTAGCTCTTAGAGCTCATTCTCAATTTTCATCGAGTGCCCTAATTAAGAAGAGGCCATAATGGTAGTTCATGTCGACATCCAAGGAACAACCCTAGAAAATTTCTTTATCGTTAAGTTGATGACATTGATTGGTATGCACCTCCTCAAGTAAGTTGCCAAACGTCCCCAAATTCAGATTGTCAAACATACCCAGATTCAGATTGTCAACAAAATTAAACGCATCGTCTCTCTGTTATATATTCAGACAACTATGGTAAAGGAAATGAGATTTCTTTAGTTTTCTGTATTGTTTGAGCTCTAAAAAAATTAGAAATAAACTATCAAAGGACAAAGATCAGCTAATATGTCAGACCATCAATAAGGAAACATAGAGTATCTGATTATAACAGACACAAAAGTTAACACAGCCGAAATTGTGAACTGTTTTTCTTTTAGACTATCTATGGAAATATGTTACTTTTTATATTAGTTACTACGATTTATACTAGCAGTTGCACGGTTTTCCTGTGCAACGATGATCTGATAGGTTTAGAAGGGCATGCAAATTTTCCAAACGCAATGCACGATCAGTAATATCTTATTTGGGTTAGCCGTCTGTGCTGTCTGTAATGATACTAGGTTCAAATCCATCATATGGAAGTTCTTTTCAAAGTTAGCATCAATGACATTTAATTAGTTTACTACACTTATAAAATTGCAGAAATTAAATAAAAAATTAAAATTAAATTAGATCATGTAGATCGCGGGTAATCAGTATTCAGATCATTTAAGGTTTGGCTACAAGAATGAATCTGATTTATAAGTGATCACCTATTCAATAACATATTAAGAAGGTTTAAAAGTAGAAGCAGGATGTACTACATCACGTATTCCAGTTATCTGGGATTTAAAAAAAAGTTTCAATGAGAATGACCAAGACATCGTAACAGATATTCGTCTACAAACGACAATTATGACTATGCATTCATAGATACACAAACATAATTCCTTAATGGAATTTCTAAAATGAGTTTATAAATGTTTATGAAATGCTCCGAAATTTTATATATATTTATAAACAAAAATCTTATGTAAAATGAGTTTCTCGTAGAAAACTGTGATGAAAAAAGCTCAAACACAGTTTTCTATTAGAAGCCCATTCTACATCTAGAATGGACAGAAGAAACATCAAGCCCTTACCAAAAAAATTCAATTTCTTAATGAAATAACAAGATATTCTGCTTTGTAAAATTTCAAGACAACAGGGTGATTGCAATTGGTATTGAGGCAAATACATAGTATAAACTTGTTGATCTCAAGCCATCAAATGTTCATGCACTATCAGCAATAGGGAATTCAATGTACTTTGGTACAAGACATGGCGAATTTTAACATGGTAATGAAGCAGCAGATTAATGACAGCGATAGAAGTAAATTGCAAACCTCAGCTAGAAGACAAACGGTAAGACCTTTGGAAGAGAACTTGGGTTCTGTGTGCACAGTTTCTGTGGCCGTAGCTTACATGATTTGATCCTTGTTCTTGACCATCTTAAGGTGGGACCGAAAGCCGCTAATCTATAATGACAGTTTTATCAGCCCCGATTATTCTGGACTTTTGCCTTTTACGAGACAACTGGGTCTATTGCAAATGGAGAAAGGATCCATGCCACTTTGTTTCCAGGAGACGCTATTGGGCCTGAGATCTCTGAATCCATTAAACAGGTTTTCAAAGGAGCTGATGTACCAATAGATTGGAATGAATAATATGTAGGGACTGAAATAGAGCCCAACACAAAGGAAAAAATACAGGCCACCCACAAACATGGCAACATATCTACGGTGCCACTCAGGCTCCTGTATCACAGCCCTCTTACCCGCTCGGAAGAAGTACCCAACCAAGGAGGCTGACAAATGTCCAACAGCCAAATGGTCTTTCTGAGCTAAAAAGCCCGTAACTGGATATAAGAGTTTTTTTTAGATATGGAGTGATAAAAAGTTTAAGGTAGGGATATAATATTTTTGTTTAATGTATGATATCAAATATCAATTAATATTAAATTAATATAGATATTTTAAATACATTTAATAAAAAATATTAATTTGATATATTTTATGTGGTAAAAACAATTTAAATAAATAAATTAAAATAAAATAATTTTGAGACAAATCTAAAGTAACATAATCTATAAGGGAAACAGTAAGACCTTGGGAAGAGAACATGGGTTTGTGTGCATAGTTTTTGTGGCCGTAGCTTATCGGGTTTGATCCTCGTTCACGACCATCTTAAGGTGGCCGTGGGACCGAAAGCCGCTAATCTATAATGACAGTTTTATCAGCCCCGATTATTCTGGACTTTTGCCTTTTATGAAACACCTGGGTCTATTAAAATAAATAAATTAAATAAATGATTTTGAGACAAATCTAAAGTAAGATAATTTATTCATTGATATAATGTATAATTGTTTTTATTAGTTCTTGTCAAGATGGAATTCTATTGCATCTGTTCAATTCAATTTTTATAATAATTTGTCTAATCAATACATAGAATTAAAAATTTTCAACAAAGTTATATAATTCTTGTTTAATTTTTATTTCAAATAATTATAAAATTATCATTTTTCCTTTTTCCTATTGATTACAGTAAACAAAAAATGTTATGCATTTAATTCAATGTCAATAGATTAAATTCAAGGTCTTTTAAACTTTAAACTTTCGAAAACGTTCAATCAAATATTGGCATCAAGAGCAATGTTCCCAAAAAAAAGGTACGCCCAATGGTGTCGCGTTTACAATTCTCTTGTGGCAATTATTTTCCAATATTTAAGAACTGTTTCAAGCAATCGAGTATTCCACACCATGAAAATTGCCTTTATATTTCAAATATAATATCATTACAAAGAGATTCAAGTATTTTAAATGGGTATTCTATGGACATCATATGTTAGTAGAATTTTAAGTTGATTTATTTTCATTGTTAAGCGTGGAAGTAGTCACTTTTAGTTTTAGGATAATTGATTATTAGATAATTGTCTTTATTTTAAGTTCAAGTATTTTTTTTGAATAAAATATATTTTATATCAATTTAGAGATAAATTAAAGTACTATATATATATATATATATATATTCTTAGTTGATGATGATAAATACAAATATCAATGCATTGAAAGAAATAAAGATGAGTTAGGAGATGAATATATTATAGATGATCCTCGGTTCTTGTGGTTGATCATTTAACTCCTACATGGTATCAGAGCATCAAATCTATCAAGTTCCTTATTGATTGCTTCAGAGATCCAACCTGGAGTGAATTATCTATGTACTTTGGGATCAAACGGAGGTTTTCATCACATCAAAAGCATCTAAAACCCCTAATATTGACTGTCATTTAATCAAAATTTGAGTAGTTGAAAAATTAGATCAAATTGGCTAAGGGCACAAAATTTTTTGGGAACCCTTCAAGTTTTCCAAGCCTTAATTGACATGCGGTTGGTTTTATGGCCATAATTTCATCATACTAAGTCAATATCAATCAAATAGGATATCATCCAAAAGATGGTTCTTACATCGATATGTTTCTAAAAGTTGTTTGATTAGATTCTATACCTGTTTTCCATAATAGGCCCATTTCAATATTTTGAGGTTGAGAAAATTATATTTGGTTCAACACACACAATAGTACCTAGAAAGGCTATTATTTGTGCGAAAGTGTTTGTATATAGAAAGGGTATACCATGAAAATCCACAAGATAGGGATATACAAATTTCCCTCATTCGAGATGATGAAATCTCTAGTCCAAGTGGAGAGAAAAGGTAAATAATAATGGTAAAACAATGGACAATGATTAATAATGGCTTCAACATGGTTCGATTCAACAAAATAAACATGAAAAAATATCTCATAAGGTTTTATATGACATCAAGGATAATCCTATGTGAGAACTAGGGATTGGATGATCTAGTCTTTGAGCATGTTTTCAAAGGGGAAACATCCCACAAAATATCCTATTAAAGTGTTTTTTTCTAACCAATGACATACAATATCAATTTCAAGAATGGGGGAGAACATATTAAGGGGTGTTTCAATAGAAATACCTCATGGAACAACTTGAGGAAAACCTTCTTGGGCCTCTTTTAGCGAAGGTGCCATTGTTAACCGCCATTAAACCTTCAACTCTAGTAACAAATATAGAATGGAAAAATGTCAAGGTCATTTAAATGGTTAGAAAATGCTTGTAAGTGTGGTAGCCTAAAAGGCAATACAATAAATGCAAAATCAACAAAACAAACTACTCATTCATAAGATGTAGTATGACATGAAGAATGCAAAAACCAAAACCATGAAAAAACTTAAATTCTCTATTACTCTTGATGTAATTTGTTTTTAACCGAATAATATATATATATCTAATATTTATATTAAGTTTTATTTAAGAAAAATTATTATTTATTATTTATCTAATATTTGATTTTAAAAAAATTATATACACTAATAATTTTCTTTGTAGACATTACTATATATGTTTTAATTTTAATTGTATTTACATAAAAAATAAACATTAACTAAAAATATGGTTGAGCAATCATGAAAATAGATTAGGATTGGAGGATGGCTTTGTGATCTTATGTTTTGTTCCAGAAAAAGAATGGTTAGGTGAAAATCCTTCAACTTCAAACCACCTTGAATTTGGACGGGTTGTTTGTTTGGATTAACTGCTTTTAACTTTTTTGTAATTTCTTGGTTGTTTCTTTTAATTGCATTTTGCCCCTTTCGAAATCTATTCTTTAATACTAGAAATATTTTTGTTTCACAATCACAAGATAGTTGCTTCTCTACTCTTGTCTAATTAAGACATGATAAATGAGACATTTGTCTATCAAACAACCAGACTTTATTTAATAATTAAATAAAAATAATAAACAATATAAATATTATTTTCAAATTAATTAATAAATACGATCAAATACAGCATTCTGATTGCTGATAGATATGACCACAACACTTTGACATTTTGCATGGCGGAATTTTCCATAAGGCTTTGTTTTGAAATTCTTAGATTTTATAGAAACACTAAATTAGAGCAATTATCATATCATCTTGCCATGTCTTGTAATTACACAGCGCAAACATATATGCGGAAGTCTTTGGTTGCTTGTATTGACTATCCTTCTATCCATGCCTGCTCCTGATCTGGCTCCAGTTTTATTGTGTGAAGAAATATTAGCAAATTAACTCCCAATGGATCGGATGAAACCACTCATTTGAAGAAATTGAGCGGCGGAGAGTATTCTCAAGCTCGGCGTTCGACCGGAGAGTTTAGAAATTTACGCTCAATCCAGTCCTCCTAGCCCGATAAAGCGATTCGCAGGTGAGAGTTTAGAAATGTCTTCATGATGATGCACGCTGCCCTCTGTCAGTACACATGTGAACTCAATACGGTGGTGGTTGTGATTACGATTTCCAACAGTAGTTGTCAACAATATCGCAGTAGAAAGCATAGACGAAGTGACGCATTATCTCAAGGCGGACTTGGGAGGGAGAAAGCAGCTGCATCCTTTTGAGTACTCGGAGTATAGATGTTCTAGTAAAGCATTTCAATATAAATAAGCAGTCATGCATGCGCGTCCCAAGGCTTGAAGAGAACGAGGCGATTCGTATATTGTTGCAAAGGACACGTGTACAAGAGTCAACGCTGGGGGCAGAGGATAAAGCTTTTGCTGCCAAGTGTGCAGACAGATGTTCGTTCAAAGAGGTCGGTCGGAGAGGTCGAACATTTCATCCGTTAGCCCTAAAAGTTTTTGGTAGCCACCTCTTCCGCAAATACGGTCCGCATTTGTCGAAGTGGATTGCTGAGATAGACGGCTGGGTAGACAGATGCGGTCATGGTTTAGATTACTTGTTGGCTGTGCTCGGCGAACTTTTAACAACATACCTCCTGAATATCACACCGTATTCATGATTCTCACCCTATATATCCCACCTAATATGTCTTCCCAGAAAGTTAATGAGCGGCTGACAATGGTTCTCAACAAAGAGATCTCGTTTATTGAGAAAGCAGTGAGTTGATTATTTGCTTTTAGACCTTTTTTAGTTTGTGATTTGCGTGTTTTTCATTGAAAAACCGCTGAATGCTTCGTCCATATGTGGTTTCAGGTTGAGGAACTATCTACGAAGGCTTTTATTGAAGAATCTGGACCTCAAATTCACATACACGATCTATACATTCAATTCGCACATAGCAAAGTGATGGAAGCAGACTTCTGTGACTACCAGTTAGTGAGAAAAAAACAGAGGAAAACAGAGCACTACATAACACACTGAACAGAACACTTCCAAAAACTGAGCGCATGAAAATGTTACGCCCAGGATATCTATTTATAGGCAAATGAATTACACTGTAACTGTGCAAGAAAAACATGTTAGAGAGTCCATTTATTATGGTCGGTGATGAGATGACCGATGGTCAGCAGTATACGGCTACATGTGAAACATATCAAAATCTGGAACATTCTTTGGTCTGTGCAATACGGCTTTTGGTCTGTGCCGACCAAGCTGTAATTAATTTACTCTAACATCCCCTTAGTAAAATTAATTAGGCACGCAGCGGACAAAATGGCCCGCTACCATGTCTTCTCCATCGGATGCCCCCATGCCATGCCGGCTGTAGCTTTTCTGGCTCCAAAACGGCATGCCATGCCATGATGCGGCTCCCCAAAATCCCATGCCCTTTCATGTCATACAGCTCCATACAATACGTTCTGGGATGGTGGGACTCACCATCGAGCTTCTGACGTGGAGGCATGTTGTCGTTGCCGTTTGCGATTGATGGAAAGCATTTGCATGCGGCATGCGGCTAACATTTACAAATTTGAATTTCAATTTTAAAACTCCTCTCCCGCTCCCGCCCAAACCTAATTTCAAACATATTTGTTTTGATTTCTACACTATTGAATTCCATTTTCATTTTCTGATGCTCAGGTTTAGAGTCGGGGTGAGGGAATTGGGGTTTTCTCTTTGTTTGATTTTGTTTGGTGCTGCAGAATTTTTAGATAGAAAAGACGGAAGGAAACCCTGTATCTCGTCATTGGCTGCCATGACTAGTGTTGGAAATAGGAAGGCGGAGTTTGCTTCTGCAAGACAGAGTGTTTCTGTGCGCAGATCGACGGTCCAGAGATCTATAGTAAAAAGATCAATGTCTGGTTTTGGTAACGCCTGGTACTGTGGACAGTATGCTGGGAAGGTATGTAAGTAGATCATGGTCTATGTCCAGAAATGCCCAAGGAAAGGTTGGAATAAGCAAGAGATAGTAAATTAGTGTCATTATTTTTTGCATGGAGATAAATGTTTGTAACTGACGATAATGGAATAGTGGACATAAAATCATTGGCATGGTATTCATATGTGAGTATTCTCTTCCAAATGCTTTGCCAATAAATTCACGAAATGTTGGGCAATTTCATCATGCGAATAGTTTTTGAGGGCTCTTGACACATCTTCCATCCTTGTTCAAGCTATGGAAATATGCAGTATTCGAATTACTCGATTTCCAAAAGGAGTGGTGGGCATAACCGATACCACATCGGATCTTCGAACCGGAATAGTAGTTGGAGAGTTGGGGGCAATCAAGAGTTCCGTTGGGGGCAATCAGCAATAGTAGTTGGGGGCCTCTATATGGCTTCTGCTGCCCAAAGGACAGAGAGAGCCAGATGGATTCCTTCCCAGCACTATAACAATAGAAACCAAATATTGTCTTTCCTACTATTATCTGAAATATATGAATATTATAACAAACTAAAGGAGGCACAAAATGTGTGAAAATAATGTATACACTTTCTTCCATATTTTTTTCACTCTGCTCTTCCTATGGTCTCAGTTTTTTATGTAAGATGGATGATATTGTCTTTGGTCAATGGCCAGACGGAGCTGTTCCCAGCATCGTCATCGGGGATAGCCATAAGTTATTCCCAGATCTCTCACGAAGCACCAGCATCGGAGATAGCCAAATGGAGTCGTTCCCACCCAGATGTCTCACAAAGGGGAAGGGACATTCGGGATCGCGGCCACCCTTCAGCAGGATCAACTAGATGAGATTGTACCAATGATTATATCAAGGGAATAGAATTTACAATAGAAATTGTGTTCAAGGTAGAAAAAGGGCTAGGATAGGAATTAGTTATAAATTTTCAAGTATAGCTTAGTTAGAAGATAGGTTTGAGGCTAGGTTATGTCAATTTATACATGATAACTAAAATTAGAAATTAAGATGGTATATTTATTGATAGGGCTAAAATTGAGTGTAACACAAGAGTGAAAAGTGTGAAGTGTGCGCTTTTATTTGTTCTATATTTTTTCCCATTATTTACTATGCATATATATCTACCATGAAACATGCATATACTAAAGTAAAATATAGAAATGAATAAAGTAAAACACATTTACCAGATACAAGTTAGAGAATGGCCCTTCATTTTCTTTATATAAATCTACCATGAAACATTCATGTACTAAAGTAAAATATAGCAATGAATAAAGTAAAACACATTTATGAGATACAAGTTAGAGAATGGCCTTTGATTTTCTTCATATTTGTCCATGAGGCTACCTTTACAAAATTGTACACGTGGTCACAAAAAACATTATCTTATCACTCACTAACACGATCATAAATAAATATTGATATCTTTTATTTACATGAGCCAAAATAATTATCACAACAATATCAAAGCAACAAAGTGAATGGAATCATGGAGTTATGATTGAGATGGACCCCCATTGAACCATGGCAAAATGTTTCAAAAAAAAGGCATCAGCGAAAGCGACTAACACGCTATGTTAGTCGAATATTCCATCAACACGCTATGTGCCTAAACAATGTTCCATGAATCTTCTCTCTCTCTCTCTCTCTCCCATTCTTTCTTTCTTAAGTCTCTCTCCCTCTCTATCTCTATCTCTCTATCTCACTCTCCTCCTTCTGTCAAGTGTATCTTTTTCCCACTGTCTCCCTACCTCCCCCCCTTCCCTTTCTCTTTCTCACTTCTCTCTCTCTCTCTCTCTCTCTCTCTCTCTCTCTCTCTCTCTCTCTCTCTCTCTCTCTCTCTCCCATTCTTTATCTCTAAAGTCTCTCCCTCTCATCCTCTCTATCTCACTCTCCCCTTCTCTCAGGTGTATCTCTCTCTTATTCTCTCCCTCTCTCCTCCCCCTCCCTCTCTCCCTTTCTCATTAACTCTCTTTCTCACTCTCTCTCCCTCTCTCCCTCTCTTTGCACCAATTAGGGTGACCTCCAATGGTTAAATTGAGACACCAAGATCCAAAATCACCAAGAAGGGGAAGTGCACTAACATATTTAAATTGAGACAACCTATGACCCCTTAGGACTCCATATGGCATCTTATGTATCGTTACAAGTCATATGGTGTCCTAAGGACTCATATGGTGTCCTATGACCCCGTAGGACACATGCATGGATCCCTAGGATACCATATGAACCCTAAGAATACCATATGCCCCTAGAGAGGGAGAGAGGGGTAGGAGAGCAAGGGAATGGGAGAGAGACACACCTAATAGAAGAGGAGAGTGAGATAGAGAGATAGATACTAAGAGGGAGAGACAAGAGATAAATGAGAGAAAGAGAGATGGAGAGAGAGAGGAGGGGAGACCGAGATAGAGAAAACATAATATTGATGAATCAACACCTTGAGGTCAACATAATTTGTATTCTAATGATGTTTCAAAATCATTGTTGAGTTATTATAGATGTGTCTTCTTCTCCATCAATAACATACAAAGGTAGCTCATTAAACAAAACAAGCATTATCTCATCATCTTGCTTAATATAACTAGGTAACTCATTAAACAAAACAATCAAAAACTTGTTATCAACACTTTTTCCTTGCTCTTTAACCTATTGTTCTATATCATCATACATATCATTTTAGTGCAATAAATTGAATTTTTCTATTTCTACATCATTTGCAGGTGTATTGACAAAAAATAACTTTGTTTCTGCCTCAAAAAAGTCTCTCTTTTGTTCAACAAAATAGCTCTTTAGATATATAATAGGACCTCTTGGACAAAGGCAAATGATGCTAGGGCATGAAAGTTGATTTTCAAAAGGACTTTGATAAGATTTGGGGATTCCTTGAGGTAGAGACATCTCTTTAAAGGGTTTCTCTTGGGGAATGATGACCTAGTTTTCTACATACATATAACATCTTGCATGCATTGAAAGCTTCTAAATCTTGGGATTTCAACTTTAGAAGAATCACTTGAAGGTTGAATAGGCTTACCTTGCCCAAAACTTTTAAATTTTTACTTACGAACCTCTTCTTTCATAAGATGATCTATTGTAGTTGAGGGAGCTTGTTTGAGGATAGGAATTGGAAGAGCTAATTAAGTCTCCAACCTCTAAAATTGAGCAAGAAAAACCTTCATCTACTTCTCCTTGGTTTTTATCTCACTGCAAGATATTCTTCATACTGCTTCGTTTGAGCCTCTAAATCTTTCTCATGATGATAGGCTTGATAAGCCCACTCATCCTGTTGCAAATCAAATTCCCTTGATAAGTACACTTATATTCAAGTTCCCAAGGGGTTTGAGTAGGGATGGGTGGGTGGTAAGCATATTGAATATGCTAATAGCTTGTTGTAGAAAGTTTGTATGGGATAAAACTAGCAGTGTTGTGGGTCTAATATGGATAATATGGTGTAGGAATATCACTCTCATGAAATAGGGTTTGATAAAGTATAGACATATTTATTCATTCAAAGAGCTGGAGAATCAAAATAAAATAGATTTTCTTTGAAACATACCAACACTTGGACTATTGAACCAATAGATTTGAACTCAGAGTCACTAGGCATGTGAAGATATTGCCTCAAAAGGAAGATATCATTGATATAAATACCAATATCAACAATATATGGAAAATCCTTGGACTAAAACAATCTGAACTATCCCACTTGGTGTGCCAAAAGCTGTTGTTACTAAGGATTGTACCCAAATGCTAATATGTAAAACTTAGTAATCTTGCACAACATGGGGAGTTTCTCAAGCTATGAGTGACCTAAAACAAGGATGAACCTCCATATTATGAGATACTTCCCTTGGAAAACCTCCTAAAATAATTGCACTTGACAAGAGAAAATGATAGAAATATTGCTTTTGAATTGAAAACTACTAGCCCTAGGAGGTGATGCACTCAAATTTTGAGATTCTACTTGCTATCCTAAAATCACAATCAACTTCAATGGAGATCAAATTCATTCGCAACTCAAATTAGAAACATGTAGTATATAATTGGTTCATAGGAAAGTTTTAAATTCAATAATTGCTTGAAGGAAAATGATTGTATTCAAAACTTCAACTTGTCAAAACACTCAACACAACTTACAACCTCTACTAACATGACACTTCTTGCCTTGAAAATGCATCTAGATGAGACAAAATTGAAAGATCTTTAAATAAACCATAGGAACATCATCATATCATCCATTCAGGAGTCAAATAACAAGTTTAGATTCTATTTATTGGTTACATGTTATCTCTATTAACTACGTCCATGGAAAACTATAAAATTGTGTAGGCTAGAGAAAGTGTAGATTATGTCATTGAAAGACTCATTCAAAAGAAATAATACTGAAGCTTTAAATAAAAACACCATGTAACAAAAGAAATCAAGCTCATGATTATAGTTTTTACATTCATGATGAGTGTAAATGAGATAATGACTTCACTTATCAACAACATGTGATGTCAACTAGAGGGGAGATTTGTCACCAAGATATTGAATATTGGGGCACATACTAGTGTGTCCAATTGTGATCGAAGATAAGAAATGATTTTGTGTGTGTGTGTGTGTGTGTGATAGATTCCATCAGTTTTGATGTTAAACCATTTGTGCATATTTAGGATTAAGATTATATATGCTATATACACAAAAATGTGACTATAGACATAGACAATTAAAGCATGAAGTTAACCAATATAGCTCACATGGACACACAATTTAGTCGCAACAAAAGAAAATTAATATAATGAAAGCATACAAAATATTTTTGTCCACCGTGCCTTATCAATGCACCAAGCTATCATATTCATATCCAGGGATATAAATTGGGTAGACTATAATATTAAATTCTCATAATGACAATACAACAATGTGTAACATCTAAGAATACAATAATGATAAAATTCCTTGGCAAATATTCATCATCTTCCCAATATCTCCTACACACAAGATAAGCCAATCAAATTCCTTGATTTAAAAATTAAACATATTCCACCTTAGATTTTAGTTTGAAAAGTCAATAATCTTTATATTAGTATAAATACTTGTTTAAAATAATTCAATAAAACCAAAGTATTTACATTTTAAGAAAACAATTTTGCAAACATAACATTGATTTATATAAAATAACATATATAAATTTCATCTTGATGTGTGTTTAAATAATAACATAAGGTAGTGTGATATGATAAAAATATGAATCAATATTCCAACCATGTGATAAGAACACATTTTCACCCTTTTAGGGCAATTCCAATAGAATATATACTTGCAAAAATAAATCAAATCATTAACTATATGATAAAAATAATTTACCCTAATGAACATATTCAATTTATTAACTTAGGGCAAATAATATACATATGAAAAGATTGCCTTAAAACACCAAAATCCATTTTAATAAATGTTATTCATCATTTTACCTTGGGTAAAAAGAACTTTTCAAAATACATTTTCTTCTTTGAACAAAATATAATATTCACACTTTGGTCCTCAAATACATTATTCATACAATAAAGAATAATATTTACCCTATTATGGATTGAATTCAAAAAAATTAGGGTAAAAACATGATGAGAGACAATATCATTAGGTCACCATATTGAAAGCACTTATGTATAAATATAATTTCACCTTTGTCAAAATATATTCTTTTATAACTTCTTCAAAGGCAATTACAATATTATCATAATTATATTAAAGACTACAAATAAGATTTGTTTTCAAAGTGCTTTTGCAAGTAAATAAAGATCATCATGTGGTGAGAAATAATCCCTGCTCAACATGTGTTCATATTACACAGGGATATTTAATAATTTGCCCCTTAAAATAGAATTTTCGGGCAAATGTTTACATAAATAAGAATCCCTAACATTCAAATGATTTTCAAAGATATCTTTCAAAAGTTACACTAATCATTTTAAAATTTCTCAAAGATTTGTCTTTTTACATTTAATAATGTTTAGAGAAATTTTTACTTAATAAATTCCGAAAATTTCCAATAGTAACAAATCCCTTTGGAAATATTATTTCTCTCTAAATCAACAAAAGAGAAAAATAATAAAAATATACTCATTCTTTGATTATTCATAAATAAAATTTACCCAAAAATATATACTCAACTCAAATATTATGCATTAAAGAACATTTATATGTAAAATATAATTATTCTTTTTACACAAATATTTACCTTTCAAAAAAATAATTCAAATGTGAAAAATATAATTTTTAAAATAATAATAATAATTTTGAAAGAAATAAAATCTTACCAAATGTTTCCATCGGCAAAACATATAGTATATAGTATCATAGCAATGCTTACCATCGGGAGAAAAGAGTTTGAAAAAATCAAACTTTGTGCAGGATTATGGATGATGGAAATGGTAACGGCGAAGCGGACTGGTCAGAGGGGCCCACACTAGCTATTTTAAGCATTGTCGTTAAGCCTTTTTGTGAACCGAAAAATGGCAATATGCCTCCAAATCAGCCTAGTGGTGGGTCCTAGAATGTGACTCATTGTATCATGGGAGGGCATGGGAGGGATGTATGTCAATGGGCTCTAGATGCATATCGTTTGTACGACAGTGCCGTTTTGGAGCCAGAATAGATGCGTCCATGCCATGCCATGCCATCATGCCTATCGATGGTCATCCAATCAAATGCAAACGGTTCCATCAACCCGTACATCACACGGATCTCACTGCCATTAATCCTGAATGCCCAGTTTTACATGCTCTTCCTACCATTAATCCTCAATGCGTGGTTTACCTACTCTTTCGTTAATGCACTGTGCGCGTAAATTCCCCCCTCCAAATAGACTCAAAGCGGCCAAAAAATCCCCCATTCTTCCATAGATTTTGGCAAACAAGCAGCAATGGAGACTCAGACAACCAGAAGATAGAGTCGATTGATGAAAAATGGTTCCTTAGTTCAGAAACAGATTATCCCAGTTATCTTAAACCACGGTAGGTGTGTAATTTTAGAATGCATTTTAGGCTGCCAATGTTTGCAATTCTGTAAATATGAAAAACTAAGCTATTTTCCATTTTAAAGGCTAGCTCCAATGTTTAAATCTAAATGGCTGAGTGTTTTTTCTGCTAATTTGTCAAATATGAAATAAGCTATTGAAAATGGAGATTCAATCTAAATGGCTGAGTGTTTTTTTGCTAATTCGTTAAATATGAAATAAGCTATTGAAAATGGAGATTCAGAATTGACACAAGTTCTTGGTTTCATAGATTTTTCGTTATTGTTAAATATATATCTTATATAATAATTTTTGTATTTTTATTATTTGAATTTTGTTTACACTTATTTTTTTAATGATTAATTATTGTTTAAACTTATGTTAATGAATTTTAAATTACTAATCAATTATATTTTTAAATATTTGTAGGCAACTAAAAGCTATTTCCAAATCAGACGTGGTGAAGCAAGGCCATCTCTACATATTGCACACCAAAAATTAGGTAAGTTTGTCCATAGTAGCTTTCTTCTTGAATCTTTAAAATGCATTATCTTTCATGTAATAACCCCATTTTCTATAAATTTAAAAAAAAATTGTTAATTTTTTTATAAGGAGTTCAATGGTTTGGTTAATTTTTTAGTTTGATGTCTTATAAATTGTATGTTTTTAATTTGTCATTTAATCCAACTTACTCCTATCTTCGAAGTGTCATATCATAACTTGATCAAAACATGTATTCATCACGTATTCATTGGCCTCCATATCTAAGATATAGACATCATAACATGTTATGTTTGCATCCTTATATACTTCCATTATTATTCTTTTTGCAAAATAGGCTGAAACCTCCATAAACATTTATCTCCTAGGTCAAACCATCACATATATATCACCACATTTAATCAAAACCATTTACATGTAGACATGATCAAACATTATCCTTCATCTTGGATAGTCAAATTTTATCCAAAAATAACTAAAAAAAATGAAAAACTAAAAAACCTAAAATAAAATAAGAAAAGTAGAGTCCATAGGCACATGCCATTCATTACTAAACCACACAAAAGGAAAAACATGAAACAAAATATCTTACATCCACTTGTAACAAAATATCAAACAAACCTTTGAACCTTTGAACCACAATATATGAAATTATATATTATCGAGGATTTAATGATATTTCTATAATTTCAATATTAGTAAATTATGTAGAATTTCATATATTGTGGTTCAAAGGTTCAAAGTTTTGTTTGATATTTTGTTATGAGTGGATGTAAGATATTCAACATTAATAATAATTTTTCATTTTTCATTTAATCCAGCTTACTCTTGTTTTTGAAATGTCATATCATAACTTGTTCACATCATTGTAGACATCCATATCGTAGGTTTGATCACAATCCATATTGTTGCCATCAGTTTGTCCTATCAAAAGGGCATCATGTAATCATTGGCATCCATATCTTAGGATATAGACATCATAATATCTTATGTTTGCATCCTTATACACTTCAATTATTATTCTTTGTGCAAATTAGGTTGAAACCTCCATAAACATTTATCTCCTAGGTTTAGACCCATCATAGTATGCATCTTAGGTCAAAACATCGTTTATATATATATATATATATATATATATATATATATATATATATATATATCATAACTTCTTATCATATCATATACATCCAACATCCCCCATCACACACATAGACTAATAACATTACATTTACATCCACACCATAACCTCATATCCTACCATCATTATATCCCACAAAATAATATATACATCATATCAACACATTTGATCAAAACCATTTACATGTAGACATTAAACATCACCCTTCATCTTTGATAGTCAAATTTTATTCAAATTTTTTTCTTAAAAAAAAAAAAAAAAGTAAAACCTAAAAGAAAATAAGAAAAGTAGAGTCCATATGTACATGCCACTCATTACTAAACCACACAAAAAGAAAACTATGAAACAAAATATCTTACATCCACTTGTAACAAAATGTCAAACATACCTTTGAACCAAAATATATATGAAATTTTATATTATTGTAAAGACGTCAATCTAGGATCTAACCCTAAACTACTCTTTATTCATAAATAAACTTAAATTTCAATCTCTAAGCATATTTTATACAAGATATAAGCAAACATCGAATATGGATATAAAAACATTCATAGATATATCATTATAATGCAAATGAATAATACAATTTCATACTTAGAAGTTCTTATTTCCTACTTAGGCTTCCAAATTGCCTTAAGAATATACAAGAAGATGCATCTGTCGATCTTTAGTCTGAGTCGCTTCCTTCTGTCTTTTGAACGCAGATGAGAACAAGAATCAGGCACCTTTTCCACCCAACCTTGAAGCTTACGCTTCCCCAAAATTCTTGGTCAATCAAGAATACCCGACCCTGCACGAATTGGTTTAACCAAAGAATTCGAAAGCAAGAGGGAATCTGGTGCATGCCTAGATAATATATGCATTTTCATTTTTTCTACTTCATTCTAAGAAACAAGCATTCACTATCATACTAGGATGTGGTAGAGAGCATAAATAAGGAATTTCCATCATTTTCTATGGATAATTCAAACAATAACTCGGCCGAGTATATGCCATGCACAGCAAAATAATAGTTGGAAAAAGCAACTATTCTCCCTAAAAACATCCACATTCGGCACCCATCCTGAAAGGTAAATTTTCTAACTCAAGCTTAACCCTAGCTTGATTCCCTCAAACACAAATTCCATTCAGAATACAATCGTTCTTTTAAAACAAAAATAGAGATATCATTTTCCTTACTAAACATTACTTGTCTAATATATCTATTGAAGACAATCTTTCATATTTTGGAAAACGATAAACTTTCATAAGCAATAATCTTAAAATCAATCTTTTGACTAAATAAGGTACATGCAAAAGAAGGTGTTATACATGTACGAAATTAATCTCATATATAACCAAAAGTACGCAAACACATTCTTAAAATAGAATTAGAACTAATTATTTTTGGGCAAAATACGATATTAACATCTTTTCTCTAAATTCTTTTCTTCTATTCCACAATGGTTTACAAAGCATTTCAAATAACATAATAATAATTTCTACCCATTTGGACGTATGTACCTATTATCTAAACTTCCATTTCTATACATTTTATTCCAAATATAACAAATAAAATAAACATAAACAAAGAATTCTAACCTCTTGAAAACTTAGAGTGGTTTGTAAGATTTCGACCTTGACGCTCTTTCGTCAAATAATTCCATGCCTTGATCGCAAGTCTTTCTCCAACTATTCCTATCTCTATATCAAACTATCTCTATCTCTTACTCTTTATGAAAATATCCAAATATCTTCTCCTCTCTTCTATTCTAACCTTCCCTTCAAGAAATTATTGCTCTTCTCTCCTTGTGAAAATGAATGAAGGAATGTGTGTGTTTTCCTCTCGTCCTCCATCTCTATTTATTCACTTTTTCCCTACGTTTACTCCTTTATTATGGGCTCAGCTATCATTATGAATTTGTCATCCTTGCTGCATTATCGACAAGTCCAATACTTAACTAGCCCTTCACTTTACATTTTACCAATTAAGCGATCTCTTTTGTCGACACATCTTGGAGTGGTGGAAAGTGAAGTTATGTTTGCTGAAGTGATCGAGCTTGGTTCATGGAGAGTTGGTTGATCTTTTCCTCCCTCATCATGGATTCTGTAGTTATAACCAATTTCTATGGCACTACGTGCTCATTAACTTCCTTTCCCCGCGGATCATGAGCCATTTACAATGATTTTTCTACGATCAAAGTGAAGTGATCTACAGTACATGGGGTGTGGCTATCGTTTGGTTTAATGGTTTAGTCCATCATTTTTGCCTTATGCCACCAATCGGCTCTTAGTAGTTGTTGTTTTTAACTCCAAGTTGTTTGGCCACATGTATTTGTCGACTAGAGTCTAAGCGGCCACCTTTTGGTCATGTGACATAGTCGTTTTTCAAACTAAATCCACCACCTTTAAAAATGCGACTATCTATGATTTGCAATGTAAATAATAAATATATAATTTATGTATATGCTATATAAATACGTTTTAGGAATAGTCATTTTTATAGCTTATAACAATATTCATATTTAATTAAATTTACAATTTTGTCTAAAAATGTATATATACGAATATGTGTAATCGACAAAATCAAGTTGTCTACCTTCTATATAACAAACGACTAATCATTTTATCTACTAGGTCATAGAATATACAAGTTTATAATCTATTCCTAATTTAAAAATATGTACAACTAAATGTAATTCTGGAAACAAAACATAATCGATAATTTCCACACAAAGAACATAAAATATAGAATCACTATAGAATTCGATCATTAATCAAATTTTTTTTTTTCATTCTATATAGTTGAATTAACATAATATTTCATTCATAAATGCAGAGATGAACATATATGCATATTTTCTCTAATGTGGTGTGTGAGATTCCCTTTTTCCATCGAAGTCATTTAGTTAAAAGCAATTCTACCTGATTTGTGTTCTCGCCTTCGACCTTCTTCACCTCATCCTGTATTACTTGCACTCAAAATTTTATCAGTATTGACAAACCCAAAAGAATATTAAATGTCGAATTTCATATCAATTGCAGGAGTAAAAAGCATACTATGTTTCCTCACACTAGATTATGAATGATCTAATATATTTTAATTTCAAAATCACATTAAATCTTTAAATTGCACATTATTAAATAAAACGATTCGTGACATCCTTTCCCTCTTGGAAGAGACATCGTCTTGATGTCTTGCCACTCATCAATAATCACAAATAAATAATATCTCATAAAATGTCGATCATACATCAAATTCAAATAATAATACTAAGAGCACACAGGCTATTCAAGTTTACATCATAAAATTTAAATAATCGTTTCAAAATATCCAAAATTAAGTAGCAGTTATTTTCTAAGAAAGAAAATGAGGAAAATGACGGTCAATCGTCTCAGCATCCTCCCATGTAGCACTATCCTTAGAATATTGGTCCCACTGAACCTTATACTAAGTGAAATTTCTGCTACGTAGCTTCACACTAAGATGATCTAGGATTCGGATGGGCTCCACTAGCACCACCCTTGGATCTTGAACCTGTAAGGATTGCCAATCAAGAATATGAGATGCATCAGCATTGTAAGGTTTCAATAAAGACACATGAAACACATTATGGATTCGAGCTAGAACAAGGGGTAAAGCTAATCTATAAGCAACTGGATTGATAACCTCCAGTACATCAAAGGGTCCCACATATCTTGGAGCCAATTTTGATGATTTTCCAAACGAGATAGAGCTCTTATGAGGTTTGACTCTCAAAAAGACTTTATCTCCTGCAGCGAATTGTCTAAAAGTTCTATTTCGATCTGCATAACTCTTCTGTCGGTCAGCTGCTTCCTTCAATCTACTCTTAATCAACACCATCTACTCATCCATTTCCTTGAGTAAATCTGGACCAATAATGATCCTATCCTCTAGTCTATCCCAGCTGATAGGTGTGCGACATTTTCGCCCATAGAGTGCTTCAAAAGGTGCCATACCTAATGATGCATGAAAGGAGTTGTTATAAGCAAATTCAACTAAGGGCAAGTACTCCTCCCATTTGTACTGCTGATCCATGCAATACATTCTCAAAAGATCCTCCACTACCTGATTAACCCTTTCCATTTGGTCGTCAGTTTGAGGATGATATGCTGAGCTAAAATTTAGCCTTGTTCCCAATGCTGCATTCAATGTTGTCCAAAATTTGGAAGTCATCCTAGTATCCCTATTAGATATTATAGTTTCTGGAACTCCATGTAACCAAAAAATTTCTTGCACAAATTTCTTGGCAAGAACAAATGATCCATCTTTTAGATTTCCAGGTATGAAATGTGAAACTTTAGCCAACTTGTCCACCACTACTAAGATAGTGTCATGCTTATTCTTACTCATTGGTAATCCTTGGATGAAATCCATACTGATTACCTGCCACTTGTATTCTGGTATAATATGTTGGAATAGAAGTCCTGCTAGATGAACATGTTCATCTTTTACTCTTTGACATTCTAGACATTATGCTACATGCTCAACCACTTCTTTCCTGAGTTTAGGCCAGAAATACAATGTTTTCAAATCAACTACCATCTTTGTTATTCTAGGGTGTCCTGAATAAGGTGTATTGTGCATCTCATGTACGATCAACTTCCTCAACTCTCCCCCTTCTAGTATGTACATCCTTCCTTGGTATCTCAAAATACCCTCTGGTTCTATCTCATATCCATCATAGCGATGGTCTGAAGAGTCTCTTTCCAAGGCTTGTTTAACTCTTAAATAATGTTCATCTTCGGAAAGATTCTGCAACACTTGTTGCTTCAAATTTGTCCTTGTTGTAACCATTGTAGATAGGTGTCTTCTTCTGCTGAGAGCATCAGCTACTCTATTTTCCTTCCCTTGGATATATTCAATACCAAAGTCATACTCACTTAGAAATTCAAGCCACCTTCTCTGTCTTGCATTTAGGTTAGGTTGTGTAAAAATATACTTCAATCCTAAATGATCCGTTTTAAGCTCAAAAGGCTTCCCTAAAAGGTAATGCCTCCACATTTGTAATGCATTCACAATAGCTAGTAGTTCTAAGTCATGTGGAGAATAATTCATCTCATATTGCTTTAGCTTTCGTGATTCATATGCAACCACCTTTCCTTCTTGCATCAACACTGCTCCCACACCTTCACCCGAGGCATCTGTAATTATTACAAAATGTCCGTTGGGATCTAGTATTGTTAATACTGGTGCTGTTGTCAATTTCTGCTTCAGGAGTTGAAATGATTCCTCACATTTCTCAGTCCATTCAAATCTTTTTTCCTTTTTCTGAAGTGAGGTAATTGGTGCCACTATCCTGGAAAACCCTTCCACATATTTTCTATAATATCCAACAAGTCCCATAAAACTTTGAACTTCTAAAACATTCTGGGGTGTTGGCCAATCTACTATTGCTTCTATCTTTGCAGGATCAACTGAAATTCCTTCGGCGGATATGACATGACCTAAGTATTGCACCTTTTCCTAAAAGAAGGCACACTTAGAGAATTTCCCATAAAGTTTACGATCTCTCAATCATTGCAAAACTATCCTCCTCAGGTGCTTCTTATGCTCTTGTTCATTCTTAGAATAGATCAACATGTCATCAATGAAGATTAAAACAAAGTCATCCAAGTATTCTCTAAAAATACTATTCATGAGGTTCATGAATGCCGCTGGGGCATTAGTTAAACCAAATGGTACAACTATGAATTCATAGTGCCCATACCTTGTTCGAAATGCAGTCTTAGGAATGTCTTCATCTTTAATCCTTAACTGGTGATATCCGGATCGAAGATCAATCTTGGAGAATATAGATGCACCTGTCATTTGATCAAATAATTCATCTATCCTTGGTAGAGGATATCTGTTTTTGATGGTTACTTTGTTCAACATCCTATAGTCAATGCATAACCTCAAAGTACCATCTTTCTTCTTTACAAAGATCACTGGTGCACCCCACGGGGATACGCTTGGTCTAATAAAATCTTTCCTAAGCAATTCTTGCAATTGAGCCTTAAGCTCATATAGTTCTATTGTTGTCATTCTATATGGAGCCTTAGATTGTAGCTCCTTTCCAGGTAAGAGTTCTATAGAAAAATCGAACTCTCTCTTAGGTGGTAACTTGGTAAGATCTTTTGGAAAGACATCTAGAAACTCTGCAAGGACAGGATAATCTGTAGGACTTTTCTCTACATTATTCAAATCATTAACCATGATGGAAATGATGGAACATCCTTTTCTTTGGGCCTTCTTGAGTTGCATTGCCGAAATGTATCTCAATTCAAGAGGACTTTGAGACTCAAAAATTTCAATGGAATTCCCAAAATCATCCATGCAACTAATGACCTTATCTTCACAGTTCACTATGGCTTTATGTTCAGTCAACCAATTAATACCTAAGATCACATCATATGATCCTAGTGGTGCAACATAAAGGTTAACTTGGGTTTGGAAACTAAGAAGTTCTAATTCACTGCAAAATAGACAAGTATCTACCCTCTTTTCTGCTTGATTTCCATACTGAACCATCCATGAATTTGAAATATAACCAGGTTTAATAGATATTCTAGAAACTACTTGTGGATCAATTAAACATTCAGTAGCTCCCATATCTATTAAAATAGAAACTGTTTGTCCAAATAGCTTACCCGTAATCTAGATAGGTGCGGCTTGGAAATCAGCTTGACGATTGTCGACAACAGCGTGAATCTGATGTTGAGGGGCTCCCTGCTGATATGCTCCTCTCTGTGTTGGGGTACGTTGTGGACAATTGGAGGTGTAATGACTCCCTCCACAATTATAACACCCATCCCTAGGACCAGGATGGCGACTTGACCTTCCTCTGTCCATATTCTGTCGAGCATTTGTGTTATTGTTTTCTTTCTTATTTCCATCCTGATTCGCTCTTCCTTTTTCCTGGGTGTTGGGTCCCCTCTTAAGATTTCTTATCTGTTGATTGTTGCTATTGTGGTTCCTTTGGAAATTTCTATTCCCAAAATTCAGTCGGTTGTTCTCATTCTTTCGGAGGTTCCCCAACTGCTGTAACTTCTGCTCTTGCTTAGTCACCTTTTCAAATACCTCCACCATAGTTAATGGATTATGGATATCCACCTCTGCTCCTATATGGGTTCTTAAACCCAAAATGAACTTCCAAATGCGAAACCTTTCATCCATCTAGTATTGCGGAACATACTTAAGGAGATTAGTAAATTTCTCCCAGTACTGTGTTACCGACATACTACCCTGAGTAAGGTTTTGAAATTCTATCATCTTCTTGTCAAAGAATAACTATGGAAGCCACCTTTTCCTGAAGGATTGTAAAAACAAATCCCAAGTGATCTCTCTTGGTTGTAGTTTCCTTTCTAACTTTTCATTGTCCCACCAAGTAGCAGCTTCACCAGACAACTGATAAGGAGCCCAAACTGCCTTGGTTTCATTTGACATGTTGCAGAGACCAAAATATTTCTCCATTTCAATTACCCATGCCTCTGCACCATTGCCAATTGTTTTTCCATCAAACTTTGGCAGGGCTATCCTTTTCAAATCCTTTGCCAGCTCTTCTTCTATTCTGGCTTGGTTGTCGGGTTGCTCGTCAACCCTTGGGGCTTCCTGTCGGACTTCTCCGACCCTTCGAACCTCTTGTTCAAGATCATTCATCCTTGCACTTTGCTGATTGAGCAGATCAATAATTTGATCTAACCTTTCATTCCCATTACTTGACCCTGCCCTTGTGGTTCTTGAGGCCATTTCTATTAATAATTCTGCAACAGGGAGATATTGATAATTCCTAGCGATAAGAGACATATTTAAAATGTTACGTCTTTCGTAACTTCTATAATACTCCCTAACTTATAGCCTTATAAAACAACTAGAGAGTTTTAATACTCCTATTGAATATTTAAGGAAAACAATATAAATTTAAAATATAACAATATCAAATAATTTCACTCTACTTCATTCCAATTTACAATATAAGTTAGGTTCAAAGTATATATAGATATCATTAAGAAATACACAATTTTTAACTCAAAATACAATAGAAGACATCTTTATTTGATAACAGAAGAGAATACATCTTTATTTTGATAATAGAAGGGAATACATCTTTATTCAGTAATAGAAGGAAAGACATGTTTATAGAAGTGTTGTAACATGTTACATCACTCATCGGGAGGAGTCAGGGGAGTGGATTCTTTCGACTCATTAGGACTTAATGGGGTATATCCTTTTGATTCAGTCTCACTTAGAGGGGTATAGCCCTCAGATTCATCATCACTTAGAGGAATATACTCCTCAGATTCTTCAGAACCGATCACTATTGGCCTGATAGGTGAATATTCCAACTCAGGCTCTTTTTCTTTTTTAGGGATATTCTTCTCAGTATGACATTCGATAGGGTCCTTTCCTATTACAACACTCTCTTCTAGGACTAGTTTTGCTTCAAAAGGGGCGTCATCCAAAACCGGCTTGATAGGTGATTGAGGATCCTTTTTAACCATCAGGTAATGGGCATACCCTGCTACTGACTTTCGAGTTGTTTGCTTGGTACGAACCATTTCTATAATGTTTAAACAAAAAGCTATTAATTTCTAGATTTATCTTAGCAAAGTGACTCATATAGGTCCTAGTGTTATAAAACTTGGCTCTAATACCAAAATGTAAAGACGTCAATCTAGAATCTAACCCTAAACTACTCTTTATTCATAAATAAACTTAAATTTCAATCTCTAAGCATATTTTATACAAGATATAAGCAAACATCGAATATGGATATAAAAACATTCATAGATATATCATTATAATGCAAATGAATAATACAATTTCATACTTAGAAGTTCTTATTTCCTACTTAGGCTTCCAAATTGCCTTAAGAATATACAAGAAGATGCATTTGTCGATCTTTACTCTGAGTTGCTTCCTTCTATCTTTTGAACGCAAACGAGAACAAGAATCAGGTGCTTTTTCTGCCCAACCTTGAAGCTTATGCTTCCCTAGAATTCTTGGTCAATGAATAATAGCCGACCCTGCACGAATTGGTTTAACCAAAGAATTTGAAAGCAAGAGGGAATCTGGTGCATGCCTAGATAATATATGCATTTTCATTTTTTCTACTTCATTCTAAGAAATAAGCATTCGCTATCATACTAGGATGTGGTAGAGAGCATAAATAAGGAATTTCCATCATTTTCTATGGATAATTCAAACAATAACTCGGCTGAGTATATGCCATGCATAGCAAAATAATAGTTGGAAAAAACAACTATTGTCCCTAAAAACATCCACATTCGGCACCCGTCCCGAAAGGTAAATTTTCTAACTCAAGCTTAACCCTAGCCTGATTCCCTCAAACACAAATTCCATTGAGAATACAATCTTTCTTTTAAAACAAAAATAGAGATATCATTTTCCTTACTAATCATTACTTGTCTAATATATCTATCGAAGACAATCTTTCATATTTTGGAAAACGATAAACTTTCATAAGCATTAATTTTAAAATCAATCTTTCGACTAAATAAGGTACATGCAAAAGAAGGTGTTATACATGTATGAAATTAATCTCATATATAACCAAAAGTACACAAACACATTCTTAAAATAGAATTAGAACTAATTATTTTTGGGCAAAATACGATATTAACAACATTTTTTCTCTAAATTCTTTTCTTCTATTCCACAATGGTTTACAAAGCATTTCAAATAAAATAATAATAATTGCTACCCATTTGGACGTACGTACCTATTATCTAAACTTCCATTTCTATACATTTTATTCCAAATATAACAAATAAAAAAAACATAAACAAAGAATTCTAACCTCTTGAAAACTTAGAGTGGTTTGTAAGATTTCGACCTTGATGCTCTTTCGTCAAATAATTCCATGCCTTGATCGCAAGTCTTTCTCCAACTATTCCTATCTCTATATCAAACTATCTCTATCTCTTACTCTCTACAAAAATATCCAAATATCTTCTCCTCTCTTCTATTCTAACCTTCCCTTCAAGAAATTATTACTCCTCTCCTTGTGAAAATGAATGAACGAATGTGTGTGATTTCCTCTCGTCCTCCATCTCTATTTATTCACTTTTTCCCTACGTTTACTCCTTTATTATGGGCTCGTTTATCGTTATGAATTTGTCATCCTTGCTGCATTATCGACAGGTCCAATAGTTAACTAGCCCTTCACTTTACATTTTACCAATTAAGCGATCTCTTTTGTTGACATGTCTTGGAGTGGTGGAAAGCGAAGTTATGTTTGCTGAAGTGATCGAGCTTGGTTCATGGAGAGTTGGTTGATCTTTTCCTCCCTCATCATGGAGTCTGCAGTTATAACTGATTTCTATGGCACTACGTGCTCATTAACTTCCTTTCCCCGGGGATCATTAGCCATTTACAATGATTTTTCTGTGATCAAAGTGAAGTGATTTGCAGTACATGGGGTGTGGCTATCATTTGGTTTAATGGTTTAGTCCATCATTTTTTCCTTATGCCACCAATCGGCTCTTAGTAGTAGTTGTTTTGAACTCCAAGTTGTTTGGCCACATGTATTTGTCGACTAGACTCTAAGCGGCCACCTTTTGGTCATGCGACATAGTTGTTTTCCAAACTAAATCCACCACCTTTAAAAATGTGATTATCTATAATTTACAATGTAAATAATAAATATATAATTTACGTATATGGTATATAAATACATTTTAGGAATAGTCATTTTTATAGCTTATAACAATATTCATATTTAATTAATTTACAATTTTGTCTAAAAATCTATATATACGAATATGTGTAATCGACAAAATCAAGTTGTCTATCTTCTATATAACAAATGAATAATCATTTTATATACTAGGTCATAGAATATACAAGTTTATAATCTATTCCTAATTTAAAAATATGTACAACTAAATGTAATTCTGGAAACAAAACATAATCGATAATTTCCACACAAAGAACATAAAATATAGAATCACTATATAATTCAATCATTAATCAATTTTTTATTTATTTTTCATTCTATATAGTTGAATTAACATAATATTTCATTCATAAATGTAGAGATAAACATATATGCATATTTTCTCTAATGTGGTGTGTGAGATTCCCTTTTTCCATCGAAGTCATTTAGTTAAAAGCAATTCTACCTGATTTGTGTTCTCGCCTTTGACCTCCTTCACCTCATCCTGCATTACTTGCACTCAAAAGTTTATCAGTATTGACAAACCCAAAAGAATATTAAATGTCGAATTTCATATCAATTGCAGGAGTAAAAAGCATACTATATTTCCTCACACTAAATTATGAATGATCTAATCTATTTTAATCTCAAAATCTCATTAAATCTCTAAATTGCACATTATTAAATAAAACAATTCGTGACAATTATCAAGGATTTAATGATATTTCTATAATTTCAATATTAGTAAATTATTTTTTATGGTTTCTATTTCTATGATTTTTGCAACATGTCATTGAATTTCATTCTAATATTATTTTGAAACTCAAAAGAAAGTGTGAACACTAAGGCAAAGAGAATTGTGTTATGGAGTGATTAAAAAAATTAATATAATTGTTCCAACATATTTGAATAAGATAGAGGCTCACTAACTATCTTAATATTATTCAGAATGGGTAAAAACAAAAACAACAAATGGAAATCACTTATCGAACTAGGTGTCCAAGATATTCCAAACCAAGAAAATCATTTCTCAAGTGATGACCTTCAATGGACACCTATTGGAGTTGGTGGTCAAATGGACTTATGTGCTGCAATCCCTCTTGAAAGGCTCCCTCACTTTGTCAAAGGAGAAGGTTTGTTGGATAGCACAGAGAGAAACTTTGTACGCAAGAAGCATAGAGAGTCAAATTCAAATAATCCTACTGATCACACTACCAAGACATATTCAAGGTTTGCCTTAATTTAGTATAATAATTGAACATGTCACAATTTATATTTTTCATTTATTATGTCAATTAATATATATTTTTTGGAAATTTATAAACAGTTATTGGTGTGCTTTTGGCCCCGAGGACAATAAAGAAAAAATTAGAAAAAAGAAAAGGATATGGAAGTTCATCCAAAAAAGGGGTTGTCAGGCTCATTTTCTTCTCAGGTTTATGTATGATAGACCATGTTAGAGTAATTGGGTCTTTACTTGATTAATTAAACAATATTTGTTTAATTCTTTAAGTTCCCAATTATCTTTTTATACTTAAGCTAACATTAGGTGCATATAATTAATTATTTTAATTAATTATTATGTGCAAGCCTAGGGTTTTCCCTTTTTAGGGTTTCCTAACCTATTAGAGGTTATTTTTTATTTTCATTGTATTATCTTTTCACAATACTTTTTTGGTGAATTGGATCTCTCATCTTTTGAGAATACTTTTCTGTGTTTTTGTGTGTTCTTCAAATTTTGCTTCATTGCTTCTCCTTGTAATATGTTATTCGGCTTGTAGAAGATCTTCAGGCTACTCTAGGGTTGTATTTCTCAACTCCTATATGGTATCAGAGCTCAGATCTGCAGCTACCTGTTCCTATTTTTTGAGAATTTTGCATTTGAAGCAGATCTGGGGTTTCAGGCATTTTTTTTGTGTGCTTAGGGTTAAGGTTTCTTTTTTCTGAGCACTTTGGGCCTAAACGGACCTCACCATCATGCTCAAAAGGCCCAAAAAACCCTATAGTCATATAAAATTTGTCCATTTTTGACCCCTGAGCATCTGGGTAATATTTTCTTTCTCCCAACCAGGCCATACAGCCTTGGCACGCAAATCAAGAAAAAATTTGAAATTTTTTTTTTGCCTTTTTACAACATGCAGGCCAGATTGTGTTTTTGATTTTTGAAAAAAAAAATCACACAAAAAAATAAAAAATCAACTAGCAAATTGGAAAAGGCAAAAAAAAAATTTTTTTTTTGATGTGTTTTGGGCACCGGACCTGACTGTCAGGCGTCGTACGGTGCCTGCAGACACGTCAGGCTGGTCCCACAGGCCCCGCCAGATGCAAACTCTGGTGATGGAACCCCCACCAGCGACGGAAGCTCCCACCGGCCCCAGCCCCCCACTGGCTCTGGCAACCCTTGCTCCGGCAGCCGCCGCTCCGACCTCCACCCATCGGCAGCCCCCGCTCCGCTCAGCTGGGCCGCGCCACCTCCGCCCAACCCCTACTTCACTCCACTCGAGCTCCACTCCGCCTGGCAAGCGCTCTGCTAAGTCCGGGATGCAACACCTCTGCCCAGCCGAAGCCCCTCCTCCGCCCGGACCCCCACCAGCTCCTCCTCTCTAGTCTTTTTGAGAGGGGGTTGGTTTTTTTGGCCTAGATTGTGCATCCGGAGTTAGATTTTGGCGAACGAATAGGTGTTGGAAAGGTGATTCTGAGTTGGACCTCATGGTGGTAGATTTTTTTCTTGAGTCTGTTGTTTGACTTTGTTTTTTCCTAGTCAAAGTTGGGCTTCCTTTTTGCACTTCCGGGGCCATAAAATGGGCAAACGAACTCCATTTTTCAAAAATGAATAGGCGTTGGAAAGCTCTTAGCATTCTCTATTTAGATTTGTGATCTTTTTTTCCAAAATTTTCACCAAGTACATGAGATATCAGTTTGAAGTTTTTTTTCTTATGCACTACTTCCTTCTCATTACTATGTACTAGGGTTTGGGTTTCTATATTGTGGGGGCGTGTTTTTTTCTCGCTTTCTGTCATTTATATCAGAAATCAAGAAAACCTCTACTCTTAAAACAAACAAACCATTCTGCATCTTCTGTCTATTATGAAAGATCACATAATAAAAACAACCAACAAGCAAGTGCAGGTGTAGAGTTTTTTCTTTGTTCTAATGGCAGATCCTTCAGTTGAGTTATTGACTTCACACAACTATCACACTTGGAAGCCCCACATCATGAGGCTTCTCAGGTCACGAGGGTTGTGGGCTTCTTTGGATGAGGTTCAGCCAGACCTGCAACATCCTTATGAGATTCTTATGCACCCGAACAAGCTGGATGAGGCCATGGGTTTGATCTCTTTGTATGCCTTCGACAGTCTTCTATTTCACCTTGATGAGTTGCTTACTCCTCGGGATATGTGGTTGAAGTTTGATTCTCTCTTTGGGAGGGTCAATGAGATTTGGGCATTACAGATTGAGGCAGAGTTGACTTCTTTGTTACCTGATTCCTTTCCCACTATTGAGGATTTTTTGAACAAATTCAAGACTACTAGATCTGTTCTTCAGGGATGTGGAAAGAACAAGACTGATACAGAGTGAATTCATTTGATTCTTTCGAAGCTTCGGGGTCACTTTTAGTTTTTTGCCTCTGCTTTCTACTCCACCATGGATGGCTTGGGTACTAGTTTTACCATGCCTACCTTTGATGTCTTTTGTGAGTGATTGTCTCATGAGTAGTCTCATCTTTCTCAGCTAGATACACTCTTAGGCTCCAAGAACAAAGCATTGGTTGCTCAGTCCTCTAAGGAGAAGGAGAAACAGAAGCAGAAACTGAAGCCAAAGAAGCCTTCTGCAGGTAGTGAGAATTCCTCCAAGCCTGCTCCTAAGTCTGATTCAAAACCACCATATAGGAGTTGAGAAATACAACCCCATAGTAGCCTGAAGATCTTCTGCAAGCCGAATAACCTGTTACAAGGAGAAGCAATGAAGCAAAATCTGAAGAACACACAAAAACACAGAAAATTATTCTCAAAAGATGAGAGCTCCAATTCACCAAAAAAGTATTGTGAAAAGATAATACAATGAAAAGAAAAAATAACCTCTAATAGGTTAAGAAAACCTAAAAAGGGAAAACCCTAGGCTTGCACATAATAATTAATTAAAATAATTAATTATATGCACCTAATGTTAGCTTAAGTGTAAAAAGATAATTGGGAACTTAAAGAATTAAACAAATATTGTTTAATTAATCAAGTAAAGACCCAATTACTCTTACACCCCCCCTTAAGCTAGACTTAGGGAGAAGCTAAAACCTAGAACAACAACTGAAAGCATGAAAGATGGGTCCTGGCAATAAGGCCTAATCAGGTACCCAAATACACAGAAATACTGAGTTTGGTTTTCCTCCTGATAGTCCCACTATTCTTTGGTGTGACAATCAGAGTGCTATTCATATTTCTCACAACCTGGTAGAGCATCAGCAGATGAAGCACATTGAGCTTCACATGCATTTCATCCGTCAGTTGATTTAGGATGGTGTTCTCATTCTGGAGTACATTCCTACTTCCGAGCAGGTTGCAGACATCTTCATGAAACCTTTTGCATCGCCGCACTATCTTCAGTTGCGCTCTATGCTTGGGGTGAAGGAATTTGTCCTTGGGGGGTCTTTATGAGGCCTTCCTTCCTTCTTCTTTCAGCATGTTCTTTTATCTCTTTTTGGAGAGGAGTTTTTTCCCACTGGGTTTTCTCCTTTGTCTCCGTTTCATAGAGAATTCTATGTATTTGGGTACCTGATCAGGCCTTGATGTCGGGACCCATCTTTCATGCTTTTAGTAGTTGTTCTAGGTTTTAGCTTCTCCCTAAGTCTAGATTAAGGGGGGGTGTTAGAGTAATTGGGTCTTTACTTGATTAATTAAACAATATTTGTTTAATTCTTTAAGTTCCCAATTATCTTTTTACATTTAAGCTAACATTAGGTGCATATAATTAATTATTATGTGCAAGCCTAGGGTTTTCCCTTTTTAGGGTTTCTTAACCTATTAGAGGTTTTTTTTCTTTTCATTGTATTATCTTTTCACAATACTTTTTTGGTGAATAGGAGCTCTCATCTTTTGAGAATACTTTTTTGTGTGTTCTTCAGATTTTGCTTCATTGCTTCTCCTTGTAACAAGTTATTCGGCTTGCAGAAGATCTTCAGGCTACTGTGGGGTTGTATTTCTCAACTCCTATAGACCAGATGTTGCTATTATTACGTACAATGAATTTACCCATTGTGATGCTAATGGTGAATTTTGTCATGGAAATGATGATCCTTCTAGTGGTCCAAGAAGCAATTTTGCACCAAGATTATCAAATGAGTGTAAATCATATATTGAAACCTTATTACTAATGGGTGTGGGGATTGACACAATATGCAAGCAATGCTACTTAGATCGTGGTTTGACTAAATTGATGAATAAGAGGGACACAAGTTTGTTGAGAAAAGATGTGTTGAATGCATGGAAAAGAGTACGCTCCCTTCAATCTCAAAAAAATAAAGATGATGCAAAAAGTTTAAGCTTGTGGCATGTAGAGGGGAAAGATAATTTTTTCTACTATAAAAGACCAAACAATGTGGAAAATATTCCATTTATCATGGGCATTCAAACACCATGGATGCGAGAAATGATGGTGAAACATTCACATAACTCAATCATTGCAATGGATTCCACATTCTCAACAAATAAATATGGTGTAAGTAAAATAATGTTGCCCATATTTATGTATCTTAAATTAATATTTGATACTTATTTTCTATGTATTTCTTCATAGATATCTTTTATTTATTGATATAGTTTATTCATGTGCAATATGAGTTGTATACATTGCTTGTATTTGATGAACAAGAGGCCGACATACCTATTGCATGGGCCATATCCTCAAGAAATAAAGTTGAGGATATAAATGAATGGCTTACAGAGGTTTATAAAAGAGGAAAACAGAGGAAAGAAGATTGTCATGTCAATGCATTCATGATAGATGATGCTAGTGCTAAGATTGAGGCAGTCAGGTTTTTATTGACTTTAATTTTTTTTTTAATTTAAAATAAATTCAACCCATTTTAATTACTTAATATTTAGTTTGAATGTTACTTATGAACAATAAATTTTGTTTCAATGTTACTTATGAACTTTTATAATGTAACTTGTAGATTATCCTTTAATTGTCGGATACTTTTATGTATTTGGCATGTGTGAAGGGCATGGTTGAAGAATGTGTATAGGTAAGTCAATCTTTAATTGAAATATGTCAAATATTACATAGTGCAAAATCATATCTAAGTAATTTTTTTTATAATTTAGGTATGTCAACAATAAGGATATTGCAACAAGTATGTTCAATAGATTGGGTGAAATAATGTACACAAAGAGTGATGATGAAGGCATTATTACTCAGTCGATAAAAAAATTCATGGAAGATTTCAAAGAAGAAAAAAAAATTATTGATTACTTTCAAAAACTTGGTGTCATGATGAGAGGCATATTGGTAAGTTCACCAAATTATTCATTATGGTATCTATGTATTTACATCATTTTATTTGATTTTTGTTTGACATGATTATATTTGTTTGTTTACCAATGTGGGCCAAAAACTTTCGAAGCTTTCCTCATGCAAATCAAGAAACTAATGCTTTCATAGAATCGTACCACTTCCATATCAAGAGTCACCAAATAAGTTATTGTGCTAAGAAATGTTCAAGGAGAATGGACTGGCTTATCTATGTACTTCTTCATAGGGTAGAGCCCTTCTATAAAAATAAAAGATATTTGCAGCTATCTGGGTTTCGAACAAACTTCAAAAAGGAATGATATTACATAACTGCATTAGAAAGATAAAAAATAATACCAGATGCAGATTGTCATCCATATGATCTTCTCCATAACACATATAAGATGAGAAGCCAAACTATTCCAACCAAATGGTATTTTGTAAGAAAATTTGGACCTGATTTTTATGTGTGTGATTGTGAGTGGGGGAAAAGAGGAAATAGATGCAAACATGTGTTGAAGATTTTAGATCTTCTAAAGAGAAACAAAACAAATGAGCAAGATCAAGGTATTGGTAAGGTCCATTTGAGATATAAGTTTAATATTCATATTTTTAATGATTATTATATTTTTTCTCAAAACTAACTAGATTAATCTTATTAAGTTACATAAGGTGTTACTCTATTGGTTGATGATGACCACGATGTCAGAGGGAGTCTTATTCATGAAAATATCACTACAGGTAATGTTGATATTGTCTTTACAATTAAATATTAAATAATTTTATGGTTATCAAAATTAATTAAATCTTATTTCAAATGCAGATAGTTGTGTTCAATTAGAAGATCAAGATGTGTCTGGAGTTGTCATTGGTGAAGACCAAAGAATGAGTAAAATTCTAAATCGTCATTTTATAATCAAATATTTAGATTCTTTAAATTATTTTTTTACTTAATCACATTTTTTTTATAATACAAATGATTGGAATTCATTTGGTGCTTCCTCTAATAAATTTCAAAATTTTGTTCATTATTTGAATTCATTACTCCAAAATTTACCAACAAGAGCAGATGAAAGAAATATTTTTAGTGAATGTGTTGAGAGATTTAGAAAAGATATTGATGTATCTCTTTCTTCCAAATTTACACCAAACCCTGGGTTAGAGAACATGCCTATCAAATGAATGCCACCATGGTTTAGTCTAAGTAAAATGCACAAACATCATTCTATTCATCAAAGACGTAATGCCATTTCTCAAGACTTTAACAAAAGAGTGGAGTGTGAAAATTTCCAATTCCCCTCTATAGGATGTAGAAAGAAGAAGAAAAAGAAGGTCACTAATCGCTCAGGCATAGCGATACAAGAAGAAAGTCTTATTATCATGCACCAACAAAGTGAGTACATTTATTATAAAGTATTTTGGTAATTTACATATAAATGTCTTATTTTTATTTCATTTATTAAACATATGTTATTCTAGGTTTGGATGATCAAGCAAATACTCGACGACGTCGATTACCTTTTTCCATTGATCTAAACCAAACAATAATAGATGAAATAGACCATATAGATGGTAATTTTTTAACTATTAAATGTATTTATTAATTCTATAAAAAAATACTCAATTCATATGTCTAATAACTTTTATGTCCTTATTCAAACAAACTAGATAAAATTTGTGGAGATCAACCATCAATGGCCAATGTTATCCCCACTCAGACATTTCGACAAGCCAATCCAGGTATTAAATAATATAATATTCTTCATATTAATTACATAATGTGGCTTTATGGTTGAACATTTTATCTAAGTTGATGTGCATGTTTTTGCAGTTTTAAATGATCAACAAATACATGAAGAACATATGTTGCCCTTTCCTACGGATCTTAACCAAACAACAACAATGGATGCAATGCAAACTAGAGATGGTAAGAAAATTGAAAATTAAATTTCAATCAAATTTTGGATCTTTAACTTCTAAATTAATTTTATTTAAGTTGACATGTTAAATATGCATGTTATTGTAGCTTTAAATGATCGGGAAAAAAATGATGAATTGAACTTCAATCAATAATGAGTATTTTACTTGTAAAAACATTATGAATTGAACTTCAATCAATAATGAGTCTTTTACTTGTAAAAAGATTATGAAATGAACTTGAATCAATAATGATTCTTTTACTTGTAAATTAATTTTATAACTAGCTCATTATATGTTCAAGTATTAATGATACTATAATGGAGGATCGTGGTCAATGTTTTCCTGGATAACCATTATGGTGTATGATACTTTATTGTAATGGATTATTTATTGAGTGTGTAACTCTATTTAGAAATTGGATATTTGATGGAGTGGCTTGTTTTTTCAAGATAGAGACATTATTTGCATACTATATTTTTGAGCTGGACTACTATTGTGTATGTGAGAAATTGGCTAAATCCATTATGAATTATATTCATTTTATGACATTAGCATGCAATTTTCTTTGGGTCATGTTATTTTTACATGATACTTCAAATATGTTTTGACATCTAACATGTCATGTGTTGTGTAAAATTTTAATGATTTTGAGGTGTACACAAAAGAAATTGTCACTTGATTAAGAATGCAAAACTATAAACATTCACCAAAACTAATAGAGACATGAACTAACTTGTCTAGAACCCTTGATAGTAAACAAGTCAATAAAACACTATATAGGTGTCTAGTAGGATTTTGATTTATTTGACTAGTACTTGTCCATACATATCTTATCCAAATAGAATCTTGTTCCAATTTAAAACTCATTCAAGCTAATAATTGATTTAACTATGAAGTGGGTTCTATTTAAATCTTCAAGGAAAACATAGAACTTCATATTGAAATATTCAAAGCATCTCCATTTTAGAAAAGAAAAGGCATCATTAAAATGAGAATATTGTTTATTTTATTCTATCGAATTAACAAGCATGAGTATTTGGTTCTATTCTTTATAAGTAGGGCAGGATGTATAATTCACTTATTTTTCTATTTATCTTATATCATAGTCCAAAAACAAGTTGTCTAGAGCTTGATCTGGTATAACTAAGTTATCAATGATAAACATAGGTACAACAATAAATGAGAGAAAAAATGGTTAACTTATTCATGTATGAAACATTAATTTAATTTTATGAATAATACCACTTTTATTGTATAAAAAAATTCTATTTAATTTTGTATAAATCATTAATTTAATTTCATCAATTTAATTTAAAATTATTAGTACATTAAAAATATAGTTGTTGAATAATTTAAAATTATTAGTACAATCAATTGATAGAGAAAATATGTTAGAAAAATTAAAATATAAACATGGAAAAAATAATGATATATAATCATTAAAATAGTAATTAACAACCCGTTTAAATAAATTCACTAAAATGAAAAAATATTTTTACATACAACGACAATCATTATAAATTTATTTGGATTAAAAAAGAAACATGTTGAATTAATATATTTATTTTGATAATATTTTTTTTTTAAAAAAATCAACATACATTTTTTCCAAATTTCTTAAAAAATAATTCAATTAAAGAAAATAATCCAAAAACATGGAAACAAAATTTTTGAAAAAAATATTTTAAAAAAATTAAATTTTTTTTGTTTTTATTAATATTTTTTAAAGCAAGTAAACCACGTGTTGAGGATTAATGGCAGGAAGAGTGCATAAAACCGGGTGTTCAGGATTAATGGCAGGGAGATCCGTGTGATGTATGGGTTGATGGGACCATTTGAGTTTGATTGGATGGCCATCGACGAGCATGATGACATGGCATGACATGGGGGCATCCGATGGAGAAGGCATGGCAGCGGGCCATTTTGTTTGCTGCATAGCCATTGCCTAAATTAATTACATTAACTATCTTGAATTTATGCATATAATCTAGCAAATATGGGTCCCAACTTAAAGCCTGGTTAGGTACCCATTTACAATCATCTATTGACCTAATAATGATAGGAATTCACTATAATCTCCCTGAATTACAGACATTAGAGAGACTTGTGACTTTTCGTAAACCCAAAAGATTTCTCAAAAATACAACCTTAGTCTCACATAATGTCTTGGTAAAAATATGCACGATCTAATCCTCTGATTTACAATATTGAAGATGAATCACCTGATGTTGGATGCGATACCAGATATAATGATGATAGACCTCTATATGCTTTGTTGGTGCATGAAACCTTGGATTCTTGGACAATAAGATGGCACTTTGATTGTCACAATGCAGTACTGAAGGTCCAGTCTTGTGTTACTTGAGTAGTGAGAGAATAGCTCGTGGCCAAGTGATTTCTTTAGTTGCTTCATTTGCTGAAGTATATTCGGCCTCTGTAGTAGAAAGAGAAGTAGTAGACTATTTCATACTACACCATGAAATTGGACCCAAAACAAGAGAGACAACATAACTTGGAGTTTATTTGCGATCATTTGCACATCCTACCCAATCTGAATCTGAATACCCAACAAGCTATAGATCTCCATGAGAAGAATAATAAAAATCTATTTTCAAATTTCCTTACACATATCTCAATATTCTCTTTGCTGCAACCCAATGTGGAAGCTTAGGAGAGCTCAAAAATCTTGAAACAACACTTACTGCAAAAGAAATATATGGTCGAGTATGAGCCAAGTACACCAAACTTCCAACCAATTGCCCATATAAGGTAGGATCAACATCCTCACCTTCCATATCCTTGATCAATTTTAAACTTTCTTAACAAATCTAGAGCATACTTGGTTTGAGAGAGATAAATACCATCTTCTTTTTGCCATTCTTGAATAACAAGAAAGTAGTGTAGAAAACCAGGATCTGTCATTTCAAATGCATCTTGTAATTTTAACTTCATGTCACTAATTTGATTCATGTTATGTCTTGTAATGATAAGATCATCAACATAAATTTCAATAATTAGTAGTCCATCATTATCAAATTCCTTCACATACAAGTTTGGATCATGAGGACTATTATTGAAACCTTGAGTTTGGAAATATTCATCATTTTTAGCATACCAAGCCCTTGGAGCTTGTTTCAAACCATATAGTGACTTTTTTAATTTGCAAACCATCTGTTCTTGTCCTGGAATTACAAATCCATGGGGTTGAGACATAGAAATTTCTTCATCAATTTCACCATTCAAAAATGCATTCTTGACATCCATTTGGTGAAGAGACCACTTAAAATGAGTTGTCAACGCTATAATAGTCCTGATAGTGCTAATCTTTGCTACTGGGCCAAAAAAATTTGTGTAGTCAATTCCCTCTTTCTATGAATGCCCTTTGGCTACTAATCTTGCCTTGTGTTTTTCAATGCTACCATTTGACTTGAATTTAATTTTATACACTCACTTGTTTTTTACCACTTTTTTGCCTTTGGGCAAGTCCACCAATTCCCAAGTGTTATTCTTTATCAAATAATTATATCCATTTTGCATAGCTTGTTCCCATTCTTGTTTTCTTTTATCCTCATCATATGTTTGTGGATCATTAGTCTTCATTATGGTAATCATTAGAGCATAATTAACTTGATGAGTCTTTTGATAAATTTCTTGAAGACTCTTGGTTTTTGGACTTCTAGATTCCTCATCTATATCAAAAGTGTCCTTTGAACATTCATTGCTTTCAAAAACATTAAATATCCATTATTATATATGGCCACTTGTGGAATAGGAGAGAAATTTTTAATATCTTCAAATCCTTCATTAAACTTGACATCCCTACTTATGAACACATCCTCCACACTAGCATCATACAATTTATATCTTTTCCTTTGATCATCATTGTAGACACCTAAAATTGTCCAGTCTAATTAAATAAATATTTTATTTATTTAATTACTTTAGCCTAATTCTTCTATTAATTGAATAAATCTTTATTTATTTAATTAATTTATTTACCCTCTTCTAGCCTTATTTCTCATTTAAATAAATACATTTATTTATTTAAATTATCCTTTTCTTAAATTAAATAAATATCTTATTTATTTAATTGATCCCACTTCCTCTATTAATTAAATAAATCTTTATTTATTTGATTAATTCATTAACCTTTTCTACTCATGACACATGTCATTCATCTCTTAATTCATACACTACCTACCCTCTCATTATTTTCTTATTTTCTCTACCTACCCTCTAATCATAGCCGACCATTTATCTTTTACACCTCTCAATCTTATCCCTCCATTTCATATAGTGTCTTCTATATAAGGAGATGCTTTCTTCATTATCAACCCTGGACATATACATTCTAATCAAGTATCCTAGCATTCGAACTTTCATACGCGATCAAGCCTACTTGCAACCACATTTCCGTTCTTTGTTGAGCTCTTGTGCACACATAAAATTTGAGAGCAAATATATCAATCAAGATCAATGGAGATAGGAAGAATGGAGATTCAAACCCTATTGGACATGTGATGGTATAATCTTTGTGATTTCATTTGATTTGCATTGTCTTAGGTAATCTTCATATGTTATGGTGGATCTTTGTTGTTGCTAGGCTAGGGTTTTGTGGTTGAATTCATTTAGTCTTTCAATTATTGTTGTATCCATTTTCACCGTAAACAATCATAACCCACAAAGATGCACTTAACACTCTTCTTATCAAATTTTTTTTCTCTAATCTCATCTGGCACATGAGAAAATGCTTCACATCCAAATACTCTAAAATACTTGACATCTGGTTTTTCTCCACTCCGTGCTTCTTTAGGTGTGATATTTTGCAAACAAGTTGTGGGAGATCTATTCAAAATATGAGAAGGAGTATTGACAACCTCATACCAAAGAAACAAAGGAAGATTCTTGGATAGTAGCATACAACGTGCCATTTGTATTAAGCTCATATTCTTCCTTTTTGTGACACCATTTTGTTGGGGAGTATATCTATTAGTCATTTCTCTCTTGATCCCATGATACTCACAAAAAGATTTGAACCTATTGTTGACATATTCTCCACCATTATCAGTTCTTATTCTCTTGATCTTATTCCCACTTTGATTTTCCACAAATGTTTTAAACATTTCAAATTTGTGAAACACTTCATCTTCTTGTTTAAGGAAGTAAACCCAAACTTTTCTTCAAAAATCATCAATGAATGTTAAGATGTACCTAGCTTCCCCCCTTTGATGTTGGATTCATAGGCCCACATAAATCTCTATGGATAAGTTCAAGAGATTTACTTTCCCTCCATGTAGATCTTTCAAATTTATCTCTATGTTGTTTTCCAGCCATGCATCCCTCACACACATTTGTATTTACCTTTATCCAAGGTAGTCCATCAACCATATTCATTTTTGAAAGCATAGACAAACTTTGATAACTTAAATGACCATATCTTTGATGTCATAACTCACTTGTGGAAGATCCTATAGTAATATAAGCTTTATTATCAACACTTGCTAAAAATTTGTATATACCATCACTCTCAACTCCACTTGCCACTATATTACATCCATCATTAATATTCTTAATTAAACACTTATCTGAATAAAACTCCACTTTATAGCCATGTTGAGTTATTTGACTCATTGAGAGAAGATTTTTAGTTAACTTTGGTACAAAATTCACATCTGTTACTATTACTTACTGTTACTATCCATTTTTTTACCATCATTTCCCTTCATTGAAATTGAACCTATTCTTTCAATTGCATGTGAACTATCATCACCAAAAAATATTCTTGCACCTTTACTTTCTTCTAAATTGTTAAAGATTTTTTTTTATTGTAGATCATATATTGACTAGCTCCTAAATCGATATACCATGTATCACTTGAATTTCCTTGAGTAAAACTAAGGTTTGGGAAATCACACATATTAATGAAAATATGGGATAATCTTTGGAAAGAACAATAGGAGATAAGGTTAGATAAATGTCTTCATGATGATGCACATTGTCCTCTATTAGTACACATGTGAACTCAATATGGTGTTGGTTGTGATTACGATTTCCAACAATTCTCAATAAATATCACAGAAGAAAGCATAGACGAAGTGACAAATTATCTCAAGGTGGACTTGGTAGGGAGAAAGTAGCTGCATCCTTTTGAGTGCTTGGAGTATAGATGTTCTATTAAAGCATTTTAATATAAATAAGTAGTCATGCATGCGCATCCCAAGATTTGAAGAGAACGAGGCCATTCATATATTGTTCCAAAGGACATGTGTACAAGAGTCAAAGTTGGGGGCAGAGGATAAAGCTTTTGCTGCCA